>NC_091169.1:36579542-36631274 GCF_040958095.1 Procambarus clarkii
GCTGGTTATTCAAGTTTTAACTAGAGGAAATACATGTGTTTATAACAGCTGGAGATACAGGTCCAGACAGCTGGAGACACGGGTCCAAACAGCTGCAGACACAGGTCCAAACAGCTGCAGACACAGGTCCAAACAGCTGCAGACACAGGTCCAAACAGCTGCAGACACAGGTCCAAACAGCTGCAGACACAGGTCCAAACAGCTGCAGACACAGGTCCAAACAGCTGCAGACACAGGTCCAAACAGCTGCAGACACAGGTCCAAACAGCTGCAGACACAGGTCCAAACAGCTGCAGACACAGGTCCAAACAGCTGCAGACACAGGTCCAAACAGCTGCAGACACAGGTCCAAACAGCTGCAGACACAGGTCCAAACAGCTGCAGACACAGGTCCAAACAGCTGCAGACACAGGTCCAAACAGCTGCAGACACAGGTCCAAACAGCTGCAGACACAGGTCCAAACAGCTGCAGACACAGGTCCAAACAGCTGCAGACACAGGTCCAAACAGCTGGAGACACAGGTCCAAACAGCTGCAGACACAGGTCCAAACAGCTGGAGACACAGGTCCAAACAGCTGCAGACACAGGTCCAAACAGCTGGAGACACAGGTCCAAACAGCTGGAGACACAGGTCCAAACAGCTGGAGACACAGGTCCAAACAGCTGGGGTATACAAGTTATATTAGTTAATATTCAGGTTTAACCACTTTATTTTGAAGTTTTAAACACGCGCAAGTAACCAATCGCCACCCACAACAACCTGGCAGCACACAACACAAACCACGGTATGCCCATACCATAAAATTTAACAAAACACGAGACACAAAATACACAAAAACTCCACCTTAAAAGCGCAGCAGTAAAACGCCTAGACAAAGAGACTAGAGAGAGCGAAGGGATCGTTATAGAGTGGAGGCCGTTATACAAGGTCGTCTTTACAGCTAACACGTCCATAAAGTACGCCACAACTGGTCCTCCTTGACTTGCTGATACTTGAGAATCGCAGAGTTAAAATTCCTCGAGTTTTACCTGATGAGTTCTTCAAGGAGCGGGTTAAGGTGGTTCCTTAGTTTAAGGAGTTTTTTTTTTTTTTTGCCAGGCCTCACCCGGCGGCTCTTCCTTTCTCTCTCAACCGTCTATCCCTTCCTCTATCCCTTCCCCCGACTGGGCCAGTCCTCGGCTCTAACGATCCAACTGGCCAGTGGCTCACAACACACCCAGACCTTTGACAAAATAAAACAAAGTGAATGTGAGAGTGTGAGAGTGAGTGAGTGAGTGAGTGAGTGAGTGAGTGAGTGAGTGAGTGAGTGAGTGAGTGAGTGAGTGAGTGAGTGAGTGAGTGAGTGAGTGAGTGAGTGAGTGTGTAGAAATGGGGTGAGGGGGAGATAAGCGAGGGGGAAGAGCGGAGTGAGGGAGAGTTGTTGAGGGGAGGAGGGGAGGGGAGATAAGTGAGAGGGGGGGGAGGAGATAAGGTGGAGAGGTGAGGGAAAGAGATGTGAAGGATGGTGCGTAAATCTAACCCAACTCAACCTATATATAACTTAACCAAATAAATTTTGTTTCATTTATATATCATACAGCCGGTCGGCCGAGCGGACAGCACGCTGGACTTGTGATCCTGTGGTCCTGGGTTCGATCCCAGGCGCCGGCGAGAAACATTGGGCAGAGTTTCTTTCACCCTATGCCCCTGTTACCTAGCAGTAAAATAGGTACCTGGGTGTTAGTCAGCTGTCACGGGCTGCTTCCTGGGGGTGGAGGCCTGGTCGAGGACCGGGCCGCGGGGACACTAAAAGCCCCGAAATCATCTCAAGATAACCTCAAGATACATATTATTATATACATAACCACAACTTACATACTGCACCTCCCACACTGGCATGGTACAGTGTGGGGGGGGGGGGCTGTGCACAGTGGCTCATTTATAAGTCCCATATCAGTGGGCTCCCCCCCCCCCCACACACACACACTCAGGGCAGCTGGTGGCCTAACCCTTAAAGACCATTGTTGGTACACCACCAACCCTGTCCTCTTAATACACCACTGAAGGGGCTCCCGTCACACCACTGGTGGCTGCCGTCACACCACTGGTGGCTGCCGTCACACCACTAGTGGCCACCCGTCACACCACTGGTGGCCGCCGTCACACCACTGGTGGCAGCCGTAACACCACTGGTGGCTGCCGTCACACCACTGGTGGCCACCCGTCACACCACTGGTAGCAGCAGTAACACCACTGGTGGCAGCCGTAACACCACTGGTGGCCACCCTTCACACCACTGGTGGCCACCCTTCACACCACTGGTGGCCACCCGTCACACCACTGGTGGCCACCCGTCACACCACTGGTGGCCACCCGTCACACCACAGGAGGGTGTAACCTCACAAGAGCATGCGAGACAAAGCCGTGAACACTCCTCAATGCTCTCTTAAAACCTGTGAGCCCTTGGCTGATGTCCTGAAGGAAAATAACCTTACATTTCCTCCCTGGCTTAGACAGGGATCCCTTAGCGTCCGGCTTTACTGCTCAGGGCTTACCACCCCTTGATCCGTCCCTGGGGCTCAGGCGCCACTGCCACCTCACTCCACGCACACGCGCGCGCACGCAACTCCGACAGACAGCACCCCATCTTGTGTGGGGACTTTGATTACTGCAATAAAGGTCAAGAGACTGGTATTGGCTTACACCTTCCCCAAAACGTGTACCGATGAACTCGACTATGATTGCGTGTTGTGAGTGTACAGAACACACACATGATTACGACATACAAAATACCCCCAAAGAAAAAGTCACGAACGAGCCACACTGACATTAGAAAAAAACTCCTCAGTGGTGCAATAAAAATTGGAGTTGAAAGTGTTGATTGAAGACACAGGCGGGACCCAAGAGATGAAGTTCAACCTCCCGCTACCACACCCAAGAAAGTACTGGACTGAAATTGGCGACGCCTGAATAAAATCGTCGTCTGTTAACAGGTCGTGCAGGTCGGCGTTCAATCCCCGACCGTCCACAAGTGGTTGAGCACCATTCCTCCCCCCACCCTCCGTCCCATCCCATATCCTGACCCCTTTCCAAGTGCTATATAGTCATAATGACTTGGACTCTTTCCCTTGAAAATTCCCTTCCGTTCCACCTTTTCCAAAATCCCCGAATCCCCATAATGACACTGATGGCTCGAGTCCATACATGTCTCTCATATTAGCGTCAGAATGATGATGATGATGATGAGAATAATGATGATGATGAGACTAATGACAGACAGCCACTGAGATCATTATAATTAATACTGATAGCAACATTAGGCTGTGTGGGGGCAAATATTCCTCAGAGTATTACAAAATCAACTTCAAATATTATGAAAGCGTTGCATGTCGGCTCCTGCAATTAACATGCAAATGAACACAACGTAATTAACTCTCGTTGACTTTATTCATTTCATCGAGGATGAATGTTAACTGTGATTTGTTCTTACTGCTGTGCCGAGGGCGTGTGGGGGGGGGGGGGGACTACGTCTACATGGGGGGGGAGGGGAGGGGGAAGGGACGGGAGGAGAGGTGAGGAGAGAGAAGAGGTAACGAGGGGATAGGTAGAGGAGGGAGAAGAGGGGTGAGGGGAGGGGTAGGAGGTAGTGAGGGGTCGAGGAGGGAAGATGAGGAGGAGGGAAGATGAGGAGGAGGGAAGATGAGGAGGAGGGAAGATGAGGAGGAGGGAAGATGAGGAGGAGGGTAGATAAGAGACATTGCAACAGCAACAAGCACTGTGTCAGTCAAATTACTCCAGAACACATGAAACCTTTAAAAGATGGTAAGCTAAATAAATTAATTAAAAACAATACATTTTTTGTATGACCAAGAACAGAACAGAAATTTACGTAACGTTGTACGACAATAAATTAAAAAATATATATACATGTATATACATATTCCAGTACAGAAGTGCTGGTAGAAAACAAGGCATTGCAACTGCAAGATCGTCATAGATTAACAACCCAGCGTACCTGTAATTACCTACATAAAACTTAGAACAGCTCTAATGCCGAGTTGGTCTGATTTACACCTGGACCAATGAGTTCCAAAAGAGCCAGAACAGGTAACTCAACCTATCTAACCCCCCTATAACTAGGCCCAAAATTAAAATAAACATTCATATTATTTAAGAAATTAAAAAAAAAGATAAAATATGTTGACCAGACCACACACTAGAAGGTGAATAGACTTGAGAATGGTCCAGGACGGACCGAAACGTCGTCGTCGTCCCTTCACCTTCTAGTGTGTGGTCTGGTCAACATTCTTCAGGCACGTTATTGTGACTCATCGTCTGCATAAAATAATATTTTTTTTGTTACACGATTCGATTCCATTTACGAACAAGTCTCTGAGGTCTGGCGGAGCTTGGACAAGCAAGAGCCTTAGTTGAGAGGCGGGACCAAAGAGCCAGAGCTCAACCCCCGCAAGCACAACTAGTTGAGTACACTCAGGATACCTCACACTGAGGAGACGAGAGGAGGAGTGACACAGGTGGGAGAGACTATGGGTGCTGTGGGAGAGAGTAATGGATAGGTGGGCAGGAGAAGGGCTCCCAGGAGAGGAGACGTCACTCTCTGGGATTGTGTGCCTGTGGCGCCTGGCTCACCACACACGGCTACCAACCACACCACACCACCATACAAGGCTACCAAACCCCACCCCACACCACCATACAAGGCTACCAACCACACACCACACCACCATACAAGACTACCAACCCCACCATACAAGACTACCAACCCCCCACCATGCACGGCTACCAACCCCACCACACCTTCGCCATCTACTCCAGCCAACACATCCCACCCCACACCCGCTACCACAACCCCGCCAACGGAACAAGAGACGAACGCTGAGCACCACAACAGTCAAAAGGATGGCCCTCCCAGTTCCATCTCACCCCCTTCTGTTCCTCTGTCAATTCTTCTTATGCATACACCAGTAAACATTTATCAGATACATTTCTGCTTCGCATATCTGTCTATCATGTATCACCGGAGCCAAGAACTTGGTCATATAACCAAAGCGTTCTGTTTACCAACTTATCACACATATCCACATATATCCCCTTATGTGGATACATATCAACCACATAACACCCCCTTAACCTAAGCCAATCCCCTTAAGTATGTCCTTTAATATGTCCTAATATACGTTGTGCTCATATTTCCTTTTTCCTTCAGGTATTTTGTGCGACTTTCGTGCAGTGTGGGAATCGAACTGGGACCCGGATTGAGGCGGTCAGTCTCGTCCCCCCTCTAGCCAGTCCACTCAAGAGGCTTAACTCTTCAATGTTGTGGGTTTCCAGCTGTGATTGGCTCGTGTGGCTCCCCCTCTCGTCACAGCTCGAAGTAGTGGTAGTCACTGTTGGATTACCGACTATGGCGGTGCTAAAATAAAGTGATAAAAGAGGGAAGCTACAGCGGAAAAGCTGTAGCCAAGCCATTACGACTATATAGCACTGGGAAGGGGTCAGGATAAGGATTTGGGATGGGACGGGGGGGGGGGGGAAATGGTGCCCAACGACTTATGGACGGTCGGGGGATAGAACGCCGACCTGCATGAAGCCAGACCGTCGTTCTACCGTCCAGCTCACGTGGTTGGACTCGACAGTGATAAAAAAAAACCTACATTGAAAGAACTAAAGAAATCTCATCTTATCTTCGTCAGTGTCTATAATGGAAGAATGAACTGCAAGTCTTGTCACAATGTTACCTCAATGCACGCACCCACGCGCACGCACGCACGCACATCCAACTCAAGATTTTGTTTCCTCTTTCAGAAATTGTTCTCAAATTATGTATCGAGAAGAGTTGCCAGGCGTGACGAAATTTCTATTGGACAGAGGAGGCTTGAGAGAGAGAGAGTGGAGGGAGGGAGGGAGAGAGAGTGGAGGGAGGGAGGGGGAGAGAGTGGAGGGAGGGAGAGAGTGGAGGGAGGGAGGGAGAGAGAGTGGAGGGAGGGAGAGAGTGGAGGGAGGGAAGGAGAGAGAGTGGAGGGAGGGAGAGAGTGGAGGGAGGGAGAGAGAGAGAGTGGAGGGAGGGAGAGAGAGAGAGTGGAGGGAGGGAGAGAGAGAGAGTGGAGGGAGGGAGAGAGAGAGAGTGGAGGGAGGGAGAGAGAGAGTGGAGGGAGGGAGAGAGAGAGTGGAGGGAGGGAGAGAGAGAGAGTGGAGGGAGGGAGAGAGAGAGAGAGTGGAGGGAGGGAGAGAGAGAGAGAGTGGAGGGAGGGAGAGAGAGAGAGAGTGGAGGGAGGGAGAGAGAGAGAGAGTGGAGGGAGGGAGAGAGAGAGAGAGTGGAGGGAGGGAGAGAGAGTGGAGGGAGAGCCATAGTGACGGAGGGAATGGAGTCCGCTGTACCACAGCCATTCACACCGTCTTTCCTCCTCCAACAGGTTGAGCTGGGAGCCCAACCTGTACTACTACACCTTGGATGCCTCCATGATTGATCTCTCTCTCTCCACTCTCTCCTTCACTCGACACCTTCCTCCTTCGCTATCCTCCTCCCTTGTTCTCTCTCTCGCTTCCTCTCTTCGTTGCCTCTTCCGTCTCTCAAGAATTATTCATATTGAAAAAACACAAATCCTTGGGCTCTCCTGAGAATGCTTGATGTAATTAATCGAAACTTTGGATAGAGGTTCAAGGAATGTTGTTGGGGTGGGGGGGGGGGGGGGGGCAGTCAAGCACAGCTAGCCTGGTGGAGTCGAACCCAGCCGGTCTGGTGGAGGTATAAACAGTCAACCTCTCCACTCTGCTCAAATAAATAGACAGTGTCTTTCACCTGATATATCTGTTCATCTAGCGATCCCTTTCTCCCCCCTAAGCTAAATGTCCCTTTCCCCCTATTTAATTACATACCTGCCATGGCTGGTTAACACTTATCCCCCCTATTTTATCACCCCTGTTTCTTACATGCCGGAATTTTTCACTCCTTTAGTGTCTTTCACCTGATAAATTCTTCACCTCCTTCCCTCCCTTCCCCTCCCATCCTGACACACAAGCCAGGCATCCCCTTCCTTACTGGCAACTCTCCCCCCCTCCCAGCTATACCCCTCCCTCCTAAGCATATCCATTTTTTGTACAGATGGTTACAGGAATAGAGGCCGTCTGACTCTCGTTAGCAGACCGAGAGCTTTCCCTTCTCATAGCTCATGGTAAGCCTAACCTTACTAGTTTTCCCTGGAACACGACCCGCCAATGGGTTAACAACCAGGTGCTCAAATCACTGCTAGGTGAACAGGGAAGGGGGGGGGGAGATAGTTAAGGATTGGCGAAGAGTCCATCCTTCCTGGCCAGGATTCGAACCCATACCCAGATCAGACTACGTATGGCTTCTGTACGTACTGGGGAGTAACAGAACCCTCAGCACCCACTTTCAGGTATATTCCAGGTATGCTACAGGTTACACACACAAATCACAATAGCCTGATGCATCAAATGTACAAATTCACAAGAGCAGGCATTTCCTGTCCTGGGTTGGTTGCAATTCTTTTAACCATGCCGTAGCTCAGTCGATCAAGGCAGCGTCTGGGATGTTCTCGGACATAAGTTCGAACCCTCGTCACGGCCCCTTGTGGATTTGTTCATGCTACAGGTGTATGTCTATAGTGTAAGCACGTGAACCTTTTAAATGCTCTTGCTTGGCCGAGCTTTAGCTCCTGAGCCCCTCCTTATTAGCTTTCAATTACCCACTGGGGCAAGGGACATCTTCACCAGGGGACATGAGGGAAGGCTGGCCAGGGGTGGGGGAGTGTAGAACTACTCTCGAACTTGGCAACAGGTAAACAACAGTAGAGTTGTTAGCAAGGAACTGAGAGAACCTCTCTACCAGTACTCTACCAACCACTTAACGTCAAACACAATTATCCAGAGCAAACACACAATAGAGCAGTGTCAGGTGTCGAGGACGAGAGGCACTTGGCCCGGGCCAAGGAAGACCCTTGACCTGGGCCAAGGAAGACACCTGGGCCAGGCCAAGGAAAAGGGAAGACGTCGACTGGCCCGGGCCAAACAATGGCCCACCTCGGGACGCTTTGCGTTCCTCGTCTCTTTCATGCGCTCTCAAATTACTACCCAGAGATGCCCCCCATAATTACAGCAATATTTACAACAGGGGGCGTCCTTGTGGCAGCAGCAGCCTTTGGGGATCGAGTTGCTAAGATCAGGAACGTTGCTCCACCCCCACCATACAGGTGGGGGTGGAGCCCCCCCACACCATACAGGTGGGGGTGGAGTCCCCCCACACACCATACAAGTGGGGGTTGGAGCCCCCCTCCCCCACACACACCATACAGGTGGGGGTGGAGCCCCCCCACACACCATACAGGTGGGGGTGGAGCCCCCCACACACCATACAGGTGGGGGTGGAGCCCCCCCACACACCATACAGGTGGGGGTGGAGCACTATTGAACAAGACTATACTAAATCCAGCGTGTAAGATTTCGTCTTGATACAACCGCCCCCCATAAACAAGAATCAGAGGTAATGGGTGGGGAGGCAACCCATTATCCAATAGAAGGGGGGGGGCACACTCCCCTCCCCTCCCTTCCCCTCTTTGATGATAGCAAACACACTAACAGCAACTTTGCAGCAACCTTACAACAACAAACAACGCTGTTTGCTCACCACAAACAATCAACAACACCCCTCCCCCCCCCCAATACACAACCAACCACCGCGTTGTACGACCATCAGAAGATATTGTACCAAACTGGCATATCTTTTCTGTCTATACCAGGTGTCAGGCCCAAGAGCCGCCTGGAGAAGAACGGACCATTAAACCCGTCTCTTATCCGTCACGGACCATCTTCTCTTCCACAACTACCCCTCTGTCCCATCACAGACGGGTAGACAACACAACCATTTAGTGAAAGTGGGGGTTGAGACACGTGGTCGTGTAGGGGGACGGTGGTCCTGGTAACCTTATGTTAAGCTGCTGCTTCTCTTATCTCTTCTTTTGAGCAGCTTGGCAGGTGTTGCTGTCAAGCTCGTGAGGAACTACTCTGCTGTAGGCCCCGTGGGCTCTATGGCCCCAGTGGGCTCTGTGGCCCCAGTGGGCTCTGTGGCCCCATGGGCTCTGTGGCCCCATGGGCTCTGTGGCCCCATGGGCTCTGTGGCCACCGAGGGAGCCGGTCGGCCGAGCGGACAGCACACTGGACTCGTGATCCTGTGGTCCCGGGTTCGATCCCAGGCGCCGGCAAGAAACAATGGGCAGAGTTTCTTTCACCCTATGCCCCTGTTACCTAGCAGTACAATAGTTACCTGGGTGTTAGTCAGCTGTCACGGGCTGCTTCCTGGGGGTGGAGGCCTGGTCGAGGACCGGGCCGCGTGGACACTAAAACCCCGAAATCATCTCAAGATAACCGATGGAGTGAATTTGCCTTGATTAGAAGCGTATATGACATGTATCCTCAACAGTGATGGGGGAGATGTGTTGTGGGGTAAGATGCACCCCCACCTCAATGGTGATGGGAAAGGGGGCTTTATGCTTGATGGGGGGGGGGCGTAATCTGGGGTGGTCCTCGCATCAACACAAATTATCTTCCACAGTGTGTGTGTGTGTGTGTGTGTGTGTGTGTGTGTGTGTGTGTGTGTGTGTGTGTGTGTGTGTGTGTGTTGGCGTATTGTGGTGTCGTTGTGGTGGGGCAGCGAATGTTAAGTATTTGGCTTCCGCGGTGGTAGCTGACTCCTCTTACACCTCTTTGCCCATCCCCCCCACACCCCCCCTGTGGTGTTATTGTACCCAGGTGGGACGTCCTCCGCCTCCCTTTGGCAACCCCCCCCCCCCTCTGCTAACTCCCCTCCCCACTTCCTGGCTACAGAGCCCATGTGTAAGCCCCCTTTGCCATCACCATTGAGATGGGGGTGCATCTTACCCCACAACACATCCCCCCCCCATCACTGTTGAAGATAAATGTAACACACACTTCTAATCAAGGCAAATTCACTCCATTTTTCCTCACAACCACTTGGGCTAGACGGTAGAGCGACGGTCTTGCTTCATGCAAGTTAGTGTTCAATCCCCGACCGTCCACAAGTGGTTGGGCACCATTCTTCCCCCCCCCCCTGTATTCCATCTCAAATCCTTATCCTGACCCCTTTCCCAGTGCTATATAGCCGTAATGGCTTGGCGCTTACTCCTGACAGTACCCTTCCCTTCCATTTTCCTCGACATAAATCACACACAAGTTGCACTTCAGCTTAACTTGAAAAGTTAAACTTGGTTGGGATAAACATAAATGACCATAAAACCATAAATGTTCTATGAGCTAAATTTGTGTCACCAAAATAATAATCAGAATCTTTGACCTATACAAATACTCAACTCAAACAATAGCAACAAGAAAAATATATATAAACATCGGTCAATAGAAGCAAACACTTAAAGGGGATACGACACGAAACAAGAGAGGGGAGGAGGAGGGAGGATGAAAGTCCTTGCCTTGACGACCCATGGTGGCAGAGGCGGGACCCAGGAGGTGTAGTCCAGTCCTGCTAAATGTGTGTGGCTCCAACACACATCACCACCACTAAGGAGTTTTCTCTGCATGTATTAGAGAGACCATTTACAGCCTCGACAAAGACTCTTCCACATCTGAATATTTACAACCAATTTGGGACGAGTACTGTTGTATGTGTAGCCGGTCGGCCGAGCGGACAGCACACTGGACTTGTGATCCTGTGGTCCTGGGTTCGATCCCAGGCGCCGGCGAGAAACAATGGGCAGAGTTTCTTTCACCCCTATGCCCCTGTTACCTAGCAGTAAAATAGGTACCTGGGTGTTAGTCAGCTGTCACGGGCTGCTTCCTGGGGGTGGAGGCCTGGTCGAGGACCGGGCCGCGGGGACACTAAAAAGCCCCGAAATCATCTCAAGATAACCTCAAGATAACCTAACCTATTTGTGCTTGCAGGATCGAGCATTGGCTCTTAGATCCAATTTATCCAACTTGGATGTGTGTTTACCTATTAGTGGGTACGGGGGAGCGAGGTCTAGCTCCTTATGCCCCAGCTAATAATCTTTGTTGCACCTGTTGAGTTACAATTAATACTCTTCTGATGTTCGAATTCTTTGTTGAATCTGATCTTAAAGTTGTGGATGGAGGTAGGCTTCCACAACTTCTTTCTTCAGTGCATTCCAATCCCTTCAAGTGCATCGATAAGTTAGATGGGTTGCTTCAGTTTGTGCAGTTTCTGCTCATGCAAAACGGTTGCATTCTTTACGTTAACAAGGGAGACATGATAACACCATGTAAGATACTAAAAAATATTGTCAAGTAAAAAAAAAGAAATATTCAAAACGAGAACACAATACAAACAATACTTAACACACACACACACACACACACACACACACACACACACAGAGGAATTGATAAAATCGATAGGGAAGATTTCCTGAGACTTGGAACTTTAAGAACAAGAGGTCATAGATTTAAACTAGCTAAACACAGATGCCGAAGAAATAAGAAAATTCACTTTCGCAAACAGAGTGGAAGACGGTTGGAACAAGTTAGGTGAGAAGGTGGTGGAGGCCAAGACCGTCAGTAGTTTCAAGGCGTTATATGACAAAGAGTGCTGGGAAGACGGGACACCGCGAGCGTAGCTCTCATCCTGTAACTACACTTAGGTAATTACACAAGGACAGGTTTCCGCAAAAACAAAACGAACCCAAAAACCGTAATGTTGCAAGTAAATGGTCACAAGATGAGTGGCGCTGCCCAATAAACTCGCCCCTCGGGGCAAAATTAAAAATTAAGTGCTTCACTGACGAATTTTGTTCGAATCGCAACGCTATAAATGCTTCACCCACGTACTACAAATACAAATAATCGCCAACAGAACCTAAACACCTGACCTAACCTAACCTATGCCTATATATACACAATATGCCAATATATTATAATATTAATTTATAATTGAGAAAATTCCCGTTTTGAATGAACAGCATGTTAAAATTTATGAATGCGTCTGTGGGGTCGACCGCTGGATGTAATGGACTCGAGAGTCGACGACGGGTTGCGACGCTAACAAGTTGACCTGAATAGCCATGCACGTGTGATCCCACTTCCTTAACGAGGAGCTGTGTGTGAGGCAAGATAGGTCGCTATCATACCCTCTGGGGTCGCTTTCAGACCTCCTGGGGTCACTCCTCTACAGCCTTACAACGCCCGCTAACAGCCACCATCACAATCGACGTCTTAAAACACACACACACAATACACTAAACAATCAACTGTAAGAAAGACGGGGGCCAAGAGCTAAGCCTGCCCACACACAGCTCAATTCTCAGACGTACAATGCTTCTCATGTGTATATATATATATAAATGGTCTTCCAGAGGGAATAAGACTAGTGTGGTATACACTGAAAGGAATATATTAGACCAATCCTGGAGTATGCCGCCCCAGCGTGGAGTCCGCATATCAGTACCGATTATAATACTCATACCCGCAGTTATTCTCGGGCAAAACAATCCGAGGGTAGGGGGTAGTTAGCTAGGCAATAACCCTTTGTCCCCCCCCCCCTTCACGGGGTGCCACTACAGTAGACACCTGCAGCTACAAAAGAGGGGAGATAAACTAATCAGAGGGAACTACATTATGCGAGGAAAAATACAATATTTTGTGCAGTGGAGATCAGAGATGAGGTTAGAAGCTAGTGAGGGGTTTGGGGGAGAGGTGACGTGTGAGGGGTTTGGGGGAGGGGTGACGTGTGAGGGGTTTGGGGGAGGGGTGACGTGTGAGGGGTTTGGGGGAGGGGTGACGTGTTAGGGGTTTGGGGGAGGGGTGACGTGTGAGGGGTTTGGGGGAGGGGTGACGTGTGAGGGGTTTGGGGGAGGGGTGACGTGTGAGGGGTTTGGGGGAGGGGTGACGTGTGAGGGGTTTGGGGGAGGGGTGACGTGTGAGGGGTTTGGGGGAGGGGTGACGTGTGAGGGGTTTGGGGGAGGGGTGACGTGTGAGGGGTTTGGGGGAGGGGTGACGTGTGAGGGGTTTGGGGGAGGGGTGACGTGTGAGGGGTTTGGGGGAGGGGTGACGTGTGAGGGGTTTGGGGGAGGGGTGACGTGTGAGGGGTTTGGGGGAGGGGTTTGGGGGAGGGGTTTGGGGGAGGGGTGACGTGTGAGGGGTGACGTGTGAGGGGTTTGGGAGAGGGGAAAGGGGGTGACGGGAGAGGGAAATAATTCAAAGGATAAGGAAGAGAGTAAACAAAGCGTGTGTCAGAAGGACTGATGAAGCGAGAGAGAAGTAGGAAAGCGGTGAGGAAAAGGGTAGCTTGAGGTGAGGTAAAGGGAGAGGGGGTGATATTGGGAGGGTGAGGACTGGTGAGAGATGAGGTACGACGGAACTAATTAGGCTACAAAGAGCCCAATTGGGCTACTTGTAGCCCAATCTGGCAATTTTTGATGCTCTTCTTAACGCCTTATTTTGCACTGTTTGTAGTCGAGGGAGGCTGGAGGTGGGGGGGGGGGAGGTAGGGGGTAGGGAGGCTGGAGGGGTGAGGTAGAGGGTAGGGAGGCTGGAGGAGGCAGTAAGGTAAGAGGTAGGAAGGTTGGAGTAAAGCTCCTACGGAGATAAAGCTTAGGAACTGTTAAAGAGGAGGCAGCAGTCCGGTCCTCCGACTTGCCACTCCGTAAAATATGCAACTGTTCTTCCTATAACTATAAACGTACAAACCCAAACAACCCACTTAACCCATCCGGGACACTATTTAATAATTCGTCCCAATTTTAAATGGGTTGGTTGATTCCGTTAAAAAAGCGATGCTTTAGATGGAAGAGGAAAGGTTGATAGGTAATATAAATTGTCATCCGTGGAAATAAACATTCCATACACCCATTCAAGCAGCAGGATAGGCTACTTCTGGAAACGTTCCTTATTAAGTCTACTAATGGTTCGGTCGGTAGAGCTTCGGCCTCACACACGTAGGGGTCCTCGGTTCGAGTCTCCTCGAGTCCCCAGGTGAATGGAATTGATAGCTAATCCTGAACAAATCTACAAGGGTCGTGACGAGGATTGGAACCTGCGTCCGGGAGCATCCCAGACACTGCCCTTAATCGACTGAGCTACGACAGGGTTAAAAGATAGGTAATCCTGCACGTGGTGAGAGGGGAGTCATCCATGGGACTGACAGTGTTGTGGTGGTGTGTTGTGTTGACAACGGGATCATAACCTCAGCGGGTCGTCCTCGGAGGTTCAAGAAACAGATGCAACACGAAACGGCTGTTTTGTGTCATTATTGTCAGAGTTGCACGAGGATGGGTGTGTGTAGGGGGGGGGGGGGGAGGAGGGGGTAGAAGGGGGGAGGGGTAAGAGGGGGGCCAAGAGGGGTGGGGGGTGGAACGGTAACATAGTTAGAAAGGGCACCTCCTCCCCCTCCCTCTTAAGATATCCCAGACACACACCTCGCATTCATTCTCGCCCCCCCCCCACGCTGTCAACACACACTCGACAACCCCCCCCCCCTCTCCCCCAACACACACTCATGGCCAAGTTCTCCTCTTGTAAAGCTCATTTTCCTATATCAACGAGTCAGATGATGAACCTTGGCACTGTGCGGTTTTCGGCAATCAATTAGGGAAAGTAGCGGTCTTTCTCTTAGTGAGTGTAGGGTCAAGTGGAGCCTTGGTTGTGGGATTGATCTTAACATACTAAGAAGGTTAGGTGAGGTCGGTGTTTTCTATGAAGCTTTTCAAGGTATACTAAAATATTTACAATCAATTAGTATGTCACATATGCACTTATTAAATAAGCCAATATTGACTATAAGCAAGTGCGAGAACGGGTTGCAACCCAACCGGGTAACCCCCCCCCCCAACAACCACCAATATCTAAGACACGAACACACGACCCGCTGAACTACAGACAGGTTTAATAATAAACCCATCAACTGGGAACTAATAAACCAAGACCTCACAAAAATATCTTTGACCGAACAGCTCAATCATGCAGACCTAAGCCAGTGCCACGAGAGAACATCCACAGTGCCACTAAGCACTCAAATTACTACTTAGTGGTACTTAAGACATATTAAAGTGAACGAGAATTGTTCTCTTTAATAGAGAGAACAAAACAAAGTACACAACTACTTAAAAGCCCCCCATTCTCTCCTGAGAAAAGTAACGGAGGCTACTTAAAAGCCCCCCATTCTCTCCTGAGAAAAGTAACGGAGGCTACTTAAAAGGAACACTATACATAACCAAGCCCCAAAACACTGTAATTACTGTCTAAATATAATACACAATTTATGTACCTACTAATTAACCACTAATATCTTCCCATGTACATTTCATAATTTATTATTATTAGAGAAAATCAATTGGAACACTAAGTGACTCGAACCTGCGATCAAGGTACTCCCCCAGCACCGCACCTTAACCCCTCTGTACCAAGACATGGTACAAGGTACACAACCTTATATTCACAGAAGAGTAAGGGGAGACATGATAACCAGGTACAAAATTCTCAGGAGAATTGATAGGGTGGACAAAGACAAACTCTTCAGCACGGGAGGGGCACGAACAAGGGGACACAGGTGGAAACTTAGTACCCAGATGAGCCACAGAGACGTTAAAAGAATTTTTTCAGTGTCAGAGTAGTTAGTAAATGGAATGCATTAGGCAGTGATGTGGTGGAGGCTGACTCCATACACAGTTTCAAATGTAGATATGATAGAGCCCAGTAGGCTCAGGAATCTGTACACCAGTTGATTGACAGTTGAGAGGCGGGACCAAAGAGCCAAAGCTAAACCCCCGCAAGCACAATTAGATAAGTAGAACCTGGGCTTCCACAAGGAAGATGGAGGTTTCTACTAAAGCCAGTCCAAGACCATGATATACCCCCCCCCCCTCCCCATCATACTCTGTTGTGTAGATAAAGTAGTTCATATCAATCAGTTCCAGTTACATAGAAACAAATAAATCGCTTTGAAAAATTAACTGATACATATAGTGTTAATAATAGGAATGCACGAAGAAATCACATTATTATTATACTAAAAGTTATCGAGCTTAAACTGAATGAATTACAAAACACAGGGAAGCCCGAAAGATCAAAAGGGCCATCAGTGAAAATAAGAGAATTCAAAATAATTATTCAATGCAAAATCCAGATCCAAAGTTACACAGTTACTACGTTTATACACTGAACCATTAAAAAAAATTAAAAACACTTTAAACTGATAACCTAAAATTGATTCTTCGTGAATGTGATCCCAACATCAAGCCATATATATCGGACGTCACCCCCCCCTCTCCCCCTCTCTCTCTCTCTCTCTCTCTCACACACACACACACACACACACACACACACACACACACACTGGAATTTGAAGCAGCCAAAGACAGCATTCCCCGCACACTCCCCCCACCTGGCGAGGATTCCTGGAACTCCATATCCATCAAGAATTGTCACACACGTTACCTTCAACATAAAATCCAGAGATAGCACCACACCACAAGAGGTAATAAAGCAGAAGCAACAATAAAAATTACAGACCGACACATGCCCTTGAAAAAAACAAGATCACACAACACATGTTATCATACATAATTCTGGAGAATATGGGTTCAAAAACAGGGCGCTCCTGCCTGCCCCTCTTATAACTGCTAGACCACTATGACAAGGCCTTACATGCCATGGGGGAGAGAAGCAAAACGCTCATATAATACCTGGTTGATGGGGTTCTCGGAGTTGTTCTACTCCCCAAGCCCGGCCCGAGGCCAGGCTTGACTTGTGGGTTTTTGGTCCACCAGGCTGTTGCTTGGAGCGGCCCACATACCCACCACAGCCCGGTTGCTCCGGCACTCCTTGAAGGAAACAATCTAGTTTCCTCTTGAAGATGTCCACGGTTGTTCCTGTAATATTTCTGATGATCGCTGGTAGGACGTTGAACAACCTTGGACCTCTGATGTTCATACAGTGTTCTCTGATTGTGCCCATGGCGCCTCTGTACTGTAATTTTACAGTACACACAATACATTACATTACATGTACTGTGTACATGTACACAGATATCGCGAAACCTTTCGACAAATGCGACAATGGCGGCTTGTTTGCGCGCACAAAAATAGCTACTGGCCAAACAGCAAGATGTATCTGTATTTATCAGAACTCTGAGGGCCGTCAACAAACTCAAACCTGGATCATTACACCGTGAGCAGCTCCGTTCCCTCACGGTGCTGTAAACTTGCGTAAGCGCATGTGAAGAGTACTCTAGTACTCTTTCCCATTCCCTCAGGGCACTGGGTTTGTTCCAGTACTCTTCTTCATTCACATATCCGACGTAAGAAATCCTAGTGTCATCTGCAAAGGATCGTAACAGTGGAAACTATAAAGGACATAGCAAAATGGTGGCACCCACCACAGGCACTCCCCCAGACCCCCCAAACCATCAACCACAATCACCCAGACCCCCAGTGGCATCAACCCCCAGCAACACAACCCCCAGCAACACAACCCCCAGCAACACAACCCCCAGCAACACAACCCCCAGCAACACAACCCCCAGCAACTCCCTGAGAAAGGTGAATTACAACAGGACCAAACCTCCAAACCTCCAAAACAAACCATTTCCTTTTTTCTTTTTTGCTATATTTACAAACTTTTACACCATCTGTCTACGACCGTTTTTAGTACCAGACGCGACATTCAGTGTCATTTATGTACCAAACGACCTTTTTGGTATATTTTCTGATGGGGGAAATAAGCAGCCCGTTGAAAACTTATAAACACAGGTAAGGATAAAAGCTTGAATAAATCTTCCCAATGGCTACCTGAGAAACTTGAAAACTTTATACGGGGCGTGACGTAAACATCTGCCGCAGCAAAGTCTCCTTATGTAAACCACAGGTGTCAAGACGTCCTAACACCGCCCAGAGAGGCACCACAGGTGTCAAGACGTCCTAACACCGCCCAGAGAGGCACCACAGGTGTCAAGACG
Organism: Procambarus clarkii; assembly: GCF_040958095.1. Lineage (NCBI taxonomy): Eukaryota > Metazoa > Arthropoda > Malacostraca > Decapoda > Cambaridae > Procambarus > Procambarus clarkii. Next base: position 36,597,498 of record NC_091169.1, read on the forward strand.
TCCTAACACCGCCCAGAGAGGCACCACAGGTGTCAAGACGTCCTAACACCGCCCAGAGAGGCACCACAGGTGTCAAGACGTCCTAACACCGCCCAGAGAGGCACCACAGGTGTCAAGACGTCCTAACACCGCCCAGAGAGGCACCACAGGTGTCAAGACGTCCTAACACTGCCCAGAGAGGCACCACATGTGTCAAGACGTCCTAACACCGCCCAGAGAGGCACCACAGGTGTCAAGACGTCCTAACACCGTCCAGAGAGGCACCACAGGTGTCAAGACGTCCTAACACCGTCCAGAGAGGCACCACAGGTGTCAAGACGTCCTAACACCGCCCAGAGAGGCACCACAGGTGTCAAGACGTCCTAACACCGTCCAGAGAGGCACCACAGGTGTCAAGACGTCCTAACACCGCCCAGAGAGGCACCACAGGTGTCAAGACGTCCTAACACCGCCCAGAGGAGCAACATAGGGGGCCCAGAGGAGTAACACGGGGGCCCAGAGGAGCAACATAGGGGCCCAGAGGAGTAACACGGGGGCCCAGAGGAGCAACATAGGGGCCCAGAGGAGCAACATAGGGGCCCAGAGGAGCAACATAGGGGCCCAGAGGAGTAACACGGGGGCCCAGAGGAGCAACATAGGGGCCCAGAGGAGCAACATAGGGGCCCAGAGGAGCAACATAGGGGCCCAGAGGAGTAACACGGGGGCCCAGAGGAGCAACATAGGGGCCCAGAGGAGTAACACGGGGGCCCAGAGGAACAACATAGGGGCCCAGAGGAGCAACATAGGGGCTCACAGGAGCAACATAGGGGCCCAGAGGAGTAACACGGGGGCCCAGAGGAGTAACACGGGGGCCCAGAGGAGTAACACGGGGGCCCAGAGGAGTAACACGGGGGCCCAGAGGAGCAACATAGGGGCCCAGAGGAGCAACATAGGGGCCCAGAGGAGCAACATAGGGGCCCAGAGGAGTAACACGGGGGCCCAAAGGAGCAACAAAGGGGCCCAGAGGAGCAACATAGGGGCCCAGAGGAGTAACATAGGGGGCCCAGAGGAGCAACATAGGGGCCCAGAGGAGCAACATAGGGGCCCAGAGGAGCAACATAGGGGCCCAGAGGAGCAACATAGGGGCCCAGAGGAGCAACATAGGGGCCCAGAGGAGCAACATAGGGGCCCCAGAGGAGCAACATAGGGGCCCCAGAGGAGCAACATAGGGGCCCAGAGGAGCAACATAGGGGCCCAGAGGAGCAACATAGGGGCCTAGAGGAGTAACACGGGGGCCCAGAGGAGCAACATAGGGGCCCAGAGAACACATGGGGTAACAGGTCCATGGATGGTGACAAGGACCAGGGGACACGGGGAAAGATTAGCACTATGGGACATAGAGCTTTTAAAAGTTTGAACAGACAAAGCAGTACTAGTGTATAGAGGGAGGGAGGACCTACCTCCGAGGATACATGCTCAAGACAGTGCACAAACGCATGCTTTACAAAGCCCAAATGTGTAAGCAGACCGAAAGGAAGGACTGTGCGGCCCAAGGAAAGGAAGGGAAAGGGAAGGGAAGGGGAGAAGGCGCCAAACCATTACGACTATAAATCACTGGGAAAGGATCAGAATAAGGTTTGGGGATGGGACGGTGAGGGGGGAAACGAATGGTGCCCAACCACTTTTTAGACATTTGGGGATTGAACGCCGACCTGCATGAACCGAGACCGTCGCCCTACCATCCAGGACAAGTGATTAGACACCGAAGCACAACTCTCACAACCACAAGGCGAGTGAATACGAGTGATTACACACACACACACACACACACACACACACACACACACACACACACACACACACACACACACACCTGGGGGCCTCGTAGCCTGGTGGATAGCGCGCAGGACTCATAATTCTGTGGCGCGGGTTCGATTCCCGCACGAGGCAGAAACAAATGGGCAAAGTTTCTTTCACCCTAAGTGCCCCTGTTACCTAGCAGTAAATAGGTACCTGGGAGTTAGTCAGCTGTCACGGGCTGCTTCCTGGGGTGTGTGGTGTGGGAAAAAAAAAAAAAAAAAAAAAAAGTAAACAGTTGATTGACAGTTGAGAGGCGGGCCGAAAGAGCAAAGCTCAACCCCCGCAAAAACACAACTAGTAAACACACACACACTTTGTCTCACTAACACCCGCCAGTATGACGAACAGAAGCAAGACTACAGGGAAAATTATATATTAGACAGACAGACGAGGGGAAAAAAACAGAAAACGAAGGGGTAACGAGGGGATAAAACCAACGTGACAAGTGAGGCTCGCTCGTGGGTGTTTTACGAGGCACTTTCACGTAGGGGAAGAGGAGGGGGAAGGGGGTAGAGGTGAGGGGGGAGGGGGTAGAGGTGAGGGGGGTAGAGGTAAGGGGGGAGGGGGGGTAGAGGTGAGGGGAAGGGGGAGGGGGATGAGGGACGGAATGGGAGACAAGAAAGGGGCGGAATGTAACAGAACGAAAAGGGTATTACGTGAGTCACAAGAAACAGCTGCGATTGGGGATCACACAGACTCACCAGCCAATCAAGAACACCCCCCCCCCTCACGAATCTCAGTGATTCGGGTTAACAGCCTTCTTCAGTGTGATGAAGATGCATCACTTACAGGATGGGTATGGGCTTCACTACCACCCACAGGATCGGTATGGGTTTCACTACCACCCACAGGATGGGTATGGGGTCCACTACCATCCAAAGGATGGGTATGGGCTTCACTACCACCTACAGGATGGGTATGGGGTCCACTACCACCTACAGGATGGGTATGGGGTCCACTATCCAACCGGTCCTCTTAAAAATAACGTCACTTTTGGCTCGTATGCGCGCTATGGCCAAATTTGGACGTAATTTGAAATGAAATTGACTCACAAAAGTGACGTACTGTTCCGTTTTCTGTTTGAGTCGTCCGGCCGACTTTGTAAGGTTAGAATAGATGACTTTCAATTCACGTTTTTCATAACGTTTTGAAACTTTATGAGAATTTCCTGCCCACCTAACCTATCAGAGGACCCTTAACTTACTGTTGTTGAAAAAAAAAATCCCAAATTTATTTTCATTTTTTTTCATTTTCAAATTACGTCCAAATTCGGCCATACGGGCAAACGGCCAAAAGCGACGTTCTTTTTAAGAGGACAGGTTGCAAGCACTATCACCTACAGGATGGGTATGGGCTTCACTATCACCTACAGGATGGGTATGGGCTTCACTACCACCCACAGGATGGGTATGAGCTTCACTACCACCCACAGGATGGGTATGAGGTGCATAATAAACTAACTACCCTCTACCACTTGCATTCTATCCCTTTGCCGCGAGTCAACAGACCGATTTAACAAATTTAATAAATGGAAGAACCTATTTAGATATGAAACTAAATACGCAATTAAGGGGAGACAAGAAGAAATAAAGCACTCAACTGTGCCACACAGACATTATATATGTTCCTGTGTCAAAATTGTGAACAGAAAGGAATGCATTAAGGAGTAAAGTGGAAGCAGACTCCATACACAGCTTCAAATGTACACCATTTGATTGACGGCAGGAAGGCGGGACCCCCAAGCTAAGCTCAACCCTTGTGGACACGGACACACACACACGTACATATATCCAGTTGGAGTGATCAACAAGTAGCAAGCATTAAAGAAGTGGCGGTGGAAGCCACCTCCATCCACAACTTTAAAAAAGCCAAGAGACAGACAGATACAACAATAAGCAGGCAATAGAGTATTAGGAGAGGGGCATAAAGAGCTGGAGTCTGACTCCCTTAGTGACCGGCAGGTATGTACATAGAGGCTACCAGCCGGCCCCATTACCATGGCGGAGGCCACTTACAGGCACGACCAGAAATATATTTCCGGATATGTGGGTGGAAAGGGGGGTCTGGGGGTCTGGGGGGGGGGAGCGACGAGGCTGGTGCTCCCTAACGAGTCTCATCTGTACAAACACGGTGTTGGGGGGTCTGCCCATCACTACTCTGTTCTCCCCCCTCCCCTTTCCCCACTCGACAGGACACCCCCTTACTCCCCCCCCATCTCTTCACCTGATACCCCCTTCAGTCACCCAACTCCCCCCTCCCCCCCCCCCCCCACCTCTTCCCCAATTCTGAGCATCTTCCCCACAGTCTGATTCCCCTTTGCTTTTGTCTACAACAAACTCCCAAAACTCTCCCTTCATCTCCCTTCCCCTCTCTCATCCGTCAACCTTGCCTCCCCTTCTCCTCATTCCCCCTAACACCCCTCTCCCCGACCTCTTCCTTACGCCTCTACCTCTTACTGCTAATCTTAAAACCACCACTGTCCACAGCCTACACTCTCACATGTTCCAATTATCTCAACCCATTCAAGATGCAAGGACCCCCAAGCTCTTATCGGCACAGGTCAAGCAGCCAGGGCCCCCCCCCCCACCAGCACAGGTCAAGGACCCAGGGCCACAGCAAAGGTCAACCATCATACCGACATAACCACCGCTTGATAAACAATGATATACACCATAAAGTTCACCCAGGTGATAACTTTAACACAGCAACATCCGAGGGACGTAGGGAAAGGTCAGCGGAGTGACATGAAGTAGATGATGTTGGAGGACTATGATAGACGCGTCCCGGACAAGACCTTTTACACCGTCAGAGGCGGCGGTCACGGCCTCCAGGCCAGTGGTCAGGGTTGAAAGGTCACAGACCCTTATAGCTGATCCTTGACATTAAACGTCAGAGGTTTGGAGGAGGAACGTCACCCTCTGATTGCGTCAGAGATTAACGTCAAAGGTCACAGCTGAACGCCAAGAGACGCAAATTAAACGCCAAGGGCCGCAAATCAGATTAGCAATCAGTGACAGACCATGCGCCGCGCGGAGACAAGGTGGCGACTATCAACACCAGCAGACCTTCAGGACTCCAACTAGTTTTGGACGAGTATTGATACCGTCTTCAAACACTTCGGACGACTGCGACGACCTTACTCTGTATTCACCTAGTTGTAGTCACTTAGTTGTGCTTGCGGGGGTTGAGCTCTGTTCTTTCGGCCCGCCTCTCAACTGTTAATCAACTGTAACTACTACCTAATTTGTATTTTTTTCACACACACTCAGGAAGCAGCCTGTAGCAGCTGTCTAACTCCCAGGTACCTATTTACTGCTAGGTAACAGGGGCATCAGGGTGAAGGAAACTCTGCCCATTTGTTTTTCCGCCGGCTGCCGGAATCGAACCCTTTTCCCTAGGTCCACGAGTCTAGAGCGCTGTCCACTCAGCCAGCCAGCCAGCCGTGAGTGAGCGAGGGAGGGAGGTGAGCGAGGGAGGTGAGCGAGGGAGGTGAGCGAGGGAGGTGAGCGAGGGAGGTGAGCGAGGGAGGTGAGCGAGGGAGGTGAGCGAGGGAGGTGAGCGAGGGAGGTGAGCGAGGGAGGTGAGCGAGGGAGGTGAGCGAGGGAGGTGAGCGAGGGAGGTGAGCGAGGGAGGTGAGCGAGGGAGGTGAGCGAGGGAGGTGAGCGAGGGAGGTGAGCGAGGGAGGTGAGCGAGGGAGGTGAGCGAGGGAGGTGAGCGAGGGAGGTGAGCGAGGGAGGTGAGCGAGGGAGGTGAGCGAGGGAGGTGAGCGAGGGAGGTGAGCGAGGGAGCGAATGAGTGCGTGTGCAGGCGTGCAATTGTTAGTCTCTCTCCATCTCCCACTCCACCCTCCCCCTTACCCGCTCCTTCAGATCCCCGACAGATATCTATGTTTATTTTAAACCTTTTGCGTTCGAACTCACCCTTTGTTTTACCGGTTCTTTATGCCCTTACCCTTTTACCCCTGTGTAGTATGAGGGGGGGGGGGAGGTGTAGACGAGCGGCAGGCCCGTCAGGACGCACAGCCGGGGCCAAGAGCTTGATACCTATCACTTCCAGCTGTCCGACCCACATATGACAAGTCCCGAGTCCTTACTAGGAGAGAAATATTTGTGTCTTTGACGTTTTGTTAATAATTAATAGTCAGCAGAAATATATTGGTAGTGTCGCGCCAGGCAGCAGAGCTACCGGTCTCGTGTCGCGCCAGGCAGGAGAGCTACTGGTATCGTGTCGCGCCAGGCAGCAGAGCTACCGGTCTCGTGTCGCGCCAGGCAGGAGAGCTACTGGTATCGTGTCGCGCCAGGCAGCAGAGCTACCGGTCTCGTGTCGCGCCAGGCAGGAGAGCTATTGGTCGTGTCGCGCCAGGCAGGAGAGCTATTGGTCGTGTCGCGCCAGGCAGGAGAGCTATTGGTCGTGTCGCGCCAGGCAGGAGAGCTATTGGTCGTGTCGCGCCAGGCAGGAGAGCTATTGGTCGTGTCGCGTCAAGCAGGAGAGCTATTGGTCGTGTCGCGTCAAGCAGGAGAGCTATTGGTCGTGTCGCGTCAAGCAGGAGAGCTATTGGTCGTGTCGCGTCAAGCAGAATAACCACTGCTGCTGTATAACTGTCCAATCCCACCGCCGTCTCATTCCAGTCTGAACCCACGACAGCACATCAACGACCACTAACTGCCTCACTGAGAGGATTCAATTGGTCGTTCTCAAGATATTTCAAGACTTTGGGACGCGTCCGAAAGTTCTATAGTACTACTTGTTGTTGTTATAGATTCAGCTACTCGGAACAAGTTCCAAGTAGCACGGGCTATGGTGAGCCCGTAGTGGACTTACCTGGCACAGGAGCGGGGCTGACTAGGTCTAGTACCTAACCTGCCAGCTTTATAGCACCTTAGCTACAAGCTTTATGTTCAACATTAAAGCTCAGCGAACAAATCCACAAGGGCTGTGACGAAGGTTCGAAAGCTCAACTCCTCTGGTGTCAAGAAAACGGTACAGTTCAAACAGGAACAGAATACACCAGGTAAAACTATACCATGACAGAATAAACAGTAATGACCATTATCGATAAAAAGATCAGTCTGTCCTCTCACTTAACGCGTCGCATTTATTACGGAACAGATCAAATCCGCTACTTGAGCGGTATATTAATAAATGTATAGGAACGGAATAGTGACATTTGTTATGCCTCAGCCTCTATAGGTTAGGTGGGTTGCATGGGTTTGTACCTTTTTAATTAGGGAAAACGGCTTCATTTTTTTATTTACGAAGTGGCAAATTGGTCGAACTGGCTGATTACAAAACAACCACCACCACCTCGTCCTGTGTACACAAACAAGCCAACCCCTCACCCTAGCTTCCCCTCACCCCCTCACACCTCTCTCACCCCATCTCCCTCACCCCTCACACCCCTCCCTCACCCTGTTTCCTTCCCCCCAAGTCTCTCACACCTTGGTCGACACTACGCCGCTCCACTGGAGTCAAAATATAATCAATATAAAACAATGGTGTGGGTAACACGGGTCTGGAGCGTTGTATTGAGCGTGGAGGAGCAGAGTGGAGCACCTCACCCTCCAGCCAGCTGCTGCTGCTGCTGCTGCTGGCCCCTCAAGAACAATGAGAAGGATCGAAGGTTAGCCTGGTTGATGCCTATCAATCACCCGAGGAGAGCAGAGTCTGAATTTGCGCGCGCACACACACACACACACACACACACACACACACACACACACACACACACACACACACACACACACCCGTGCCAGCCGTTGATGTTCTGATACTGCCTGCCTTCTGTTCCTGCCGTTGCAACATTTGCTTCCGTTGCAGCCGTAATTGCTAATGATTCTGCCGTCGATATCGTGATATTGTTGCTATTGCAAGTATTGTTGCTGCTACTTCTGGTACTGCAACTGTGGCGTGACGCGATGAAGCAATAAATAAAATGAAAGACTGTAGAGATTTGCAACAAGACTGATGTTAGAGCTAAGAGGGTTAAGCTATGAGGATAGGTTAATAGACCTAATCTGAAATCCCTAGAGGATCGAAAACAAAGATCACAGCCTACAAGATACCGAGGAGAATAAACACGCCTCTTAATACTGAGAAACAGTAGGACAAGAGGACGCAGGTGGAAGCTGGAAACAAATGAGTAAGAAAGAAGCGAAGGAAGAAGTTACGGAAGCCACCTCCATGCACCACTCTAAGACCAGAATCCACGAAGAATTCGAACGTCAGAATAGTTACAATTATAACAGGTACAAGGCTGGTAGGCGGGGCGTAGGAGCTGCACCTCACTTGTCTGTAATCACTCATAGTTAAGTACTGACAAGTACACACACCACCACCACACACCGCCATCACATCATCACCACCACACACTACCATCACACACCATCACCACCACACACTACCATCACACACCATCACCACCACACACTACCATCACACACCATCACCACCACACACTACCATCACACACCATCACCACCACACACTACCATCACACACCATCACCACCACACACCATCACCATCACACACCATCACCACCACACACCATCACCACCACACACCATCACCACCACACACCAGTAAAAGATGGCACGATGCCTTTGAAGTCTGTATCATCTCGGGTCATCTCTTCCCTCCCCAGTGACGACTACCTGGCCAAGAGAGACGCCATCATCTCCAGCATCACCAAACATCTCAGAGTACGATCTAAAACCTAACAAAACGCTGTACCCTCTACGTCCCCGCTACTGATGAACAAACCAAACCTAACATAACTTGAAAATAAAATACACAGATGCTGTTTTATATTTATATGTGGTGTGGGACGTCCCAAGATGACGGGAAGAGGTGAGGGTAAAGGCGTCCCTCTGAGAGTCAACACGACACAGCCGTTCTCAGGAAACTCAAGCTCCTCCTCCTCGCTAAAAGCTCACTGTTGTGCTTCTGTGAGACATCTGCCACAACACTGGGAGATGCTTCAGACGTCTTAAAGGCCAGTTTCCCGCGTCCCAAAGCCCACGGCACGAACTTGCCAACAATTAGGGTATGAACTATTCTACCCGCGGGGAGCCCATTAACACGTGGCACGCTCTGATCTCCGGTGTGGAGTGCCACGTGTCCCCAGCCCCTCGACTATCCCCCATGGCACTCGAAGCACTTCCCTCTCAAGTGCCAACATAAGGCTAAGTGTGTTTACAGGGAAGTGTGCCAACTCTCTCTCCCTATGTCAAGCCATCAGGGACTGGAAGACGATCAGGAAATGGAAGATAAATGCAAATTTTGAACAAGTGCTTCAAGGATGAAATAAATTTAAAAACTGGAAGAGGTCTCGGGTAAAAGACTTTACTGGAAAGATTAAACAAGTCTCAAAGACTCGTGACGGCTTCAGAGATCAAACGAGGCATCAGGCACCCACCGATAGTCTTGAAGATCCCAGGAACTGGCCGACAGACAAGGGGCTCAAGAGGTGGCCCAGAAGGCAGACGAGGGCCCCCAAGAGGCGGCCCAGAAGGTAGACGAGGGCCCCCAAGAGGCGGCCCAGAAGGTAGACGAGGGCCCCCAAGAGGCGGCCCAGAAAGTAGACGAGGGCCCCCAGAAAGTAGACGAGGGCCCCCAGAAGGTAGACGAGGGCCCCCAAGAGGCGGCCCAGACGGCAGACGAGGGCCCCCCCAAGAGGCGGCCCAGAAGGTAGACGAGGGCCCCCAAGAGGCGGCCCAGAAGGTAGACGAGGGCCCCCAAGAGGCGGCCCAGACGGCAGACGAGGGCCCCCCCAAGAGGCGGCCCAGAAGGTAGACGAGGGCCCCCAAGAGGCGGCCCAGAAGGTAGACGAGGGCCCCCAAGAGGCGGCCCAGACGGCAGACGAGGGCCCCCCCAAGAGGCGGCCCAGAAGGCAGCCGAGGGCCCCCAAGAGGCGGCCCAGACGGCAGACGAGGGCCCCCCCCAAGAGGCGGCCCAGAAGGCAGCCGAGGGCCCCCAAGAGGCGGCCGAGAGCTGGAGTCCGTGCCTATACTCCGAGAGAGAGTGATGTTAGTGGCACTGGAGAGCCACAATCAGCTTTAAGTACACTCCATATCAACACATGGACACGAGGATACTCACCAAAAATGGTGAACAACTTTACATTGGGGGTTTACGTCGTCGACTCTCACCCGAAGGTCCCAGGTTCCATTCCCGCGGTGGTAATGCCACTGTTCACCTATCTTGAGGGTTATCTTGAGACGATTTCGGGGCTTAGCGTCCCCGCGGCCCGGTCCTCGACCAGGCCTCCTTTTTGTTACACACCCCCAGGAAGCAGTCCGTAGCAGCTGTCTAACTCCCAGGTGCCTATTTACTGCTAGGTGAACAGGAGCATCAGGGTGAAAGAAACTGCCCATTTTTGTTTCCGCCTCAACCGGGGATCGAACCCGGAACTTCAAGACCATGAATCCGAAGCGCTGTCCACACAGCTGTCAGGCGCCCGAGTGGCGCCTAGCAGCTATCAGCTAGCAGTAAATAGGTACCCGTGAACTAGTAAACTGTTGTGGGTTGCATCCTGGGAAAGAACAGAAGATGGCCAAGGGGGGCCCCTCGATAATCTAACACGCTACTTGTCCCAACGATATACCAGAGGAACAACTCTCGTATATCTGGCATATGACAACGATATACCATATACAAAAACCTGTTAACCGATACAGTACTCATCAGTTTTAACGTGTTAGCCAATACTGGGTATTAACTCATTACTCAGCACTAACACAGAAAGTTAGTCAGCAATTTACAACCACAGAAGGATTAATTATAATTCTCAACCACAGAATTATAACAACCACAAGTTATAATTACATCACATACATAACTGATGCATTACATAGCCAATCATGGGTTACTAATCTTGTATATCATCAATTGGTCCAGTATTCAGATAATATTTACAGAGTTCAGCATACCTCAGCCCGGGAAGTGGCGGGAGGTAGGGGGAAGGTGCGACAGTCAATATGGGACATTCTACAATATAATGTTCCAGGGAAGCATGTTCTATCTTTCACAAAGTTGACACTTAGTGTTTTTAGACACCTTGAGGCGTCAATTTGACACTTGAAAACTGCCAGAAGCGACTATCTCCCAGGCGTATTCTGGCTGCTATATCACATTGCAGAGTTTTTCCTCTGTTAGTTCCATATATAAATGGAACTACGGTGTTCCACAGTGGTACCACAATGTTCACGTTTAATGCTACACGCTTTCAAGTCTTTGTGAATTTCTTAAAGTCAGTGAGATTTTCATTGCCACCAGAAATCGGAGTAAGGCGGCTCATATTAGAGCTGTTGTTCTAGTACTAAGATTTGTAGCATGTTTATCGTGTTCCAACCCCTCTTGGCGTGTGTGTGTGGGAGGGGGGGGCATTCCACCCCCTCTAGGCGTGTGGGGGGCGGCACCTGTGGCGAGGTGGGAGGGGGTGGTAGGAGAGGTCCCCAGCCGCCACTCTGAAGGGAACCTTCACATCTCTGGTAATAATGTTATCTCCCTCACCCCCTGCAGTATTACCAACACCACCACACAATGTCTTCCTCATACTAGTTCTGAAGGTCTATGTAAACACTGACCAAGTGTTTGGACATTAGAGAATATGAAGAAGCAAAACAAGTAATCCAAGAATCAAACCATTCTTATTCATCAAATAAGAATCTTTCCTGTTAAGTCTTCACATACTATTACTAAGAAGCCGAGAGCTTTCCTTTCCCATAGCTCATGGTAAGCCGTACCTCTACTAATTTCCCCCCGGAACACTATCCGCGAATCAGTTTACAACCAGGTGCAAAATTCCTGTTGGGAATTATAAATTTCCAAACAGAGCGAACAATCAAGGATTGGTTCCCAGTCAATCCTTCCCGGTCAGCGCTTTGACCCAAACGAAATCGTTCCACCAGGCTCCTCTCTTTGTAAGTTAATGAATTTCGTTATTAACAAACTTCATTGGTACTCCAGCAACCAACATCACCTTAACACACACAAAATAACAACGGCACACACAGGAGAGCTTTTGGCCTATACAAGGCGGCTTTCTTTTATATATCCATCTTCATATATCCAATTATTATCCATTCGTATATCGTTTATATTCCATATATGTATTATATATAAATGGTGGAGGAGTTAGGGGCCACGTTTGACCTCATTGTACGACTTCACTCTTCTCTCGGATATATCACGTCACTGTGGTATAATTGGGAGTATATCTCATATAGATATCCCCTCTGCGTGTCAGTACTTGGCTGAATGATTGCTGTATACAGTGGAACAGTGACAGGTGTTAATTGCTTATTCTGTGTACCTGTGTCATCCTTCAGGACAATCTACTTGAGAATGGTCCAGGACGGACCGAAACGTCGTTGTCCCTTCGCCGTCTAGTGTGTGGTCTGGTCAACATCCTTCAGGAGTTAGTTGTGACCTCTGCCATCACTTAGGTGTTAAATCTACGTGTTCACGTCATTATATTGTCTCATATATACGTATATTATGTTCCCTGGAGTATATCCCTGGGCGCCTGACAGCTGGGTGGACAGCGCTTCGGATTCGTAGTCCTGAAGTTCCAGGTTCGATCCCCGGTGGAGACGGAGACAAATGGGCAAAATGTTTCTTTCTACCATGATACCCCTGTTTCCTAGCAGTAAATAGGTACCTGGGAGTTAAACAGCTGCTACGGGCTGCTTCCTGGGGGATGGAGGCCTGGTCGAGGACCGGCCCGCGGGGACACTAAGCCCCGAAATCATCTCAATCCTCTCAAGATAACCTGTAGTGGGGTGGTGTCGGTTCTTCAGGCCAGAAGCCCGACCTGGGGACCAGGCTTTTAGCTTGATCCAATAGGCTGTTACTTCGAGTGCCCCCCCCCCCTTCGGTAGGCCTAAATATCCATTCCAACCCGGCTGGTCTGGAGAGGGTTAGCTAAATGACAAGTTTGTATTGAAGCCGCACTAGCTTTACACTCTTATACGAGGAGCTTCAGAGTAAAGTGTGTGGTAGTATTAGACACTTTATTAGCAACACTTTACTGGTAGTCCCTCAATGTGTCTGTTTCAGTCAACCTAAGTCCCCTAATGTGTGTTTCAGTCAGTCTAAGTTCCTCAATGTGTGTGTGTTTGTCTCAGTTTCACTCAATGTGTGTGTGTTTCAGCCTCGGCTAAAATTTTACATTTTACAAATCTTCACTGCACACATTATTCATTGGCTGACGTTCCGCATTGGCAGTTTACAGACTCAACAAGGATACAGCGAGACCTTGACTCTTCATTATTATTATTATTCAACATACTTTCATGATGGCTCCGATCGACGTGAAGCCTCTCTATATATCTATATATTCTCTATATATTCTCTATATATCCCCTGTACATGGAGCAAGTACTCTCTCCACTAAGCCGGTGGATGGGTGGTGCGCGCGCGCGTGCATATTAACAGAGGAACTGGTGGGAAGGGAATGATCAGGAGAAAGTGCCAAGCCATTACACGACTATATAGCACTGAGAAGGGGGCGGGGGGGGGGGGGTTAGGATAAGGATTACGGATGGGACGGGGGGGGGAGGGAAAGGAATGGTGCCCAACCACTTGGTGGACGGTCGGGGATTGAACGCAGACCTGCATGAAGCCAGACCGTCGCTTTACCGTCCACCCCAAGTGGTTCGGGGGGGGGTGGGGGGGAACTGGTCATTTTCAATGCAAACAGAACAATTTCCACTTACCTCAACCACCGCAACAACCACCACAATGTTTACTACCACCGCAACTACTAGCACTCTCACAACCACCAACCACACACCACTGCACTCGTTACAACCACAATCCTCCCCACCACCACCACACCCAGCCACATGAGGACGAGTCAGACCTATACTCAGACTACACTAATACCTCCCCCCCCCCCCCCGAGGCCGACACTCCAGGCCTCAACACGAAATTAATTACCAGATTATTCCCCCCTCCGGCTTAAGGTAAGGGGAGGGAGAATGGAGAGAGAGAATAAAGCAGGGAATGAGGGAGAAGAGGAGACGAAGACGAGAGAGAGCGGTTGTGCTTTAACGAGGAACCAAAGCTTAAGATATGAGGCAAATCAGTTCCCCACCAATGAAGATTCAGATGTATTCACTTAGTTGTGTTTGCGGGGGTTGAGCTTTGCTCTTTCGGCCCGCCTCTCAACTGTCAATCAACTGTTTCCTAACTACTATCCCCCCCCCCCCACACACACACACCAGGAAGCAGCCCGTGACAGCTGACTAACTCCCAGGTACCTATTTACTGCTAGGTAACAGGGGCATTAAGGGTGAAAAACTTTGCCCATTTGTTTCTGCCTCGTGCGGGAATCGAACCCGCGCCACAGAATTACGAGTCCTGTGCGCTATCCACCAGGCTACGAGGCCCCCTGGTGTTTGATTACCCGATGTCACTTCGAGCTTTTAGTCAGTCAATAGCTTCTTCCAGGTCACAGGCACGGTCCAGAGGTGCCAAAGACCTTCAGCCACTTCCAGAACTGCTATGTTGTTTGCCCACAGCGCGGACCATCTCCTCTAGAGGAAGATTTGGCTTCAACGTCTCTTGAGAAGGGCAGTCAAACAACGGCTTCCGGACATGGATCCCTGAACGAGCTTTCGAACGAACGAAACCCCTGAACGAGCTTTCAAACGAACGAAACTCCTGGATATAACGATTAAACTGAGAAGTGTACAGGGCCCTCTGTGTGTATATTGAAAAGTCAGAACCCCTACCTTCAGTATTTTCCTGGGAGAGGATTCATAAACCATTTATTCAACCTCCTGCGAAACCTGTAGATCTTTCCTTAATCCTGGGGGGGGGGGGCTTTTACATTTATTAAAAAGATTACCAGCTTCGAAGCTTCCCAACCTAAGGTTGTTGTTATTGTTATAATGAGCTCAATAGTGCTTCAGAGCTCAAACTTAAATGTAAACAAAGCCGCCATGATTGAGAAAAGATGCACAGGTTTCGTGAATCCTTGATGAATCCTGATCCTGGAGTAGATGTTGCATCCTTCTCGCCTGCACTATTTTTAAAGTACAAATTCAGATACTTCAGACATTTCCAATTGTTCAGAGGTTTGAGTGAAAGCCAGCGGATATCTCCAGGTCTCCAGGTCTGCCATCTTAGGCTGTCTGTGTCCCCCAATATTCAGTTATGTTAATATTTACGTCTTGGGCCAGATAATGGAACTTGTAGAATTTTAAATTTAGCCCCAGTAAAAAGTAGTGGCTTTAAGTATAACCTAAAGTAGTCATCTTCAAGTCTACCCAGAGATTAATTATAATATACCCAACAACAACTGCGATAAATTAAGAACAATCAGAACAAGTTGCATGAAGAAGCAACAAGCGATAACCCTACAGTCATAAATATAACCAGAAAAAACTAGAAAACCAGTCATTAAACTGTAAAAAAAAACCGGGGCTTGGAAGCTAAAGCTCAACCTCCCACAAGCACAGCTAGGTGAACAACGAGGCGAGAACATGCAAACAAAAACTGGAATTCCAAACCTAAATTCACTTGGCATTTTCAGATGCAAATCCGGTAATCCCATTAGCGCAATCTCCAGGCCTCCACAGGGACGGCGACGGTGGTGGCGGGGCGCTCTTTTCCAAGCCTGCCAGACCATACTTTCGATCTGCCATTCCCTTAAAAAATACAGCTGTGTTGCCTAATCTGGGGGGCCAGATCCACGAAGCAGTTACGCAAGTACTTACGAACGTGTACATCTTTCCTCCATCTTTGACGGCTTTGGTTACATTTGTAAAGCTGTGTTTGGGTACAAGTGACAGGATGAACGACCCAGCGGGTTTTCTTCCTATTGGGGAGTGTTGTACATGCTGCTATGGCGGTGTGTCCACTCACAAGATGAGTGGCGCTGCCCAATACTGTCACTATGGCGGTGTGTCCACTCACAAGATGAGTGGCGCTGCCCAATACTGTCACTATGGCGGTGTGTCCACTCACAAGATGAGTGGCGCTGCCCAATACTGTCACTATGGCGGTGTGTCCACTCACAAGATGAGTGGCGCTGCCCAATACTGTCACTATGGCGGTGTGTCCACTCACAAGATGAGTGGCGCTGCCCAATACTGTCACTATGGCGGTGTGTCCACTCACAAGATGAGTGGCGCTGTCCAATACTGTCACTATGGCGGTGTGTCCACTCACAAGATGAGTGGTGCTGTCCAATACTGTCACTATGGCGGTGTGTCCACTCACAAGATGAGTGGCGCTGCCCAATACTGTCACTATGGCGGTGTGTCCACTCACAAGATGAGTGGTGCTGTCCAATACTGTCACTATGGCGGTGTGTCCACTCACAAGATGAGTGGCGCTGCCCAATACTGTCACTATGGCGGTGTGTCCACTCACAAGATGAGTGGCGCTGCCCAATACTGTCACTATGGCGGTGTGTCCACTCACAAGATGAGTGGCGCTGCCCAATACTGTCACTATGGCGGTGTGTCCACTCACAAGATGAGTGGCGCTGCCCAATACTGTCACTATGGCGGTGTGTCCACTCACAGGATGAGTGGCGCTGCCCAATACTGTCACTATGGCGGTGTGTCCACTCACAGGATGAGTGGTGCTGTCCAATACTGTCACTATGGCGGTGTGTCCACTCACAAGATGAGTGGTGCTGCCCAATACTGTCACTATGGCGGTGTGTCCACTCACAAGATGAGTGGTGCTGCCCAATACTGTCACTATGGCGGTGTATCCACTCACAGGATGAGTGGTGCTGCCCAATAAACTCGCCCCTCGGGGCAAAATTAAAAAAAAAATTAAATTTGTTGAACAGTTTACAAGCATGAAAACTTGCCAATCAACTGTTGTTATTGTTATAAACAGCCTCCTGGTGCTTAGGAACTCATTAACTGTTTAATAATTGTAAACAAAGCCGCCAAAGATTGAGAATAGATGTACAGGTTCTTAAGTGCTTGCGTAACTGCTTCGTGAATCTGGCCCCAGGAACGTAAAAAACGCAGCGGTCTACCCTATAACCAGGATCGTTCGAACCCAAGCCAGCCACCAATAACCTATCGAGTCAGCTGCTTAGAAAACGTCAGTATTACGATGTTTCATGTGATCCGGCTCTACAAGAGTGAATGGAAGCCGTTCACGAAGAGTACTAGCAACTACAGTACTAGCGTAGTACTACACGTGTAGTACGGGGATACTGAGCACCGGTCGGCCGAGCGGACAGCACGCTGGACTTGTGATCCTGTGTTCGATCCCGGGCGCCGGCGAGAAACAATGGGCAGAGTTTTTCACCCTATGCCCCTGTTACCTAGCAGTAAAATAGGTACCTGGGAGTTAGCCAGCTGTCACGGGCTGCTTCCTGGGGGGTGGAGGCCTGGTCGAAGACCGGGCCGCGGGGACACTAAAAAGCCCCGAAATCATCTCAAGATATAACCTCAAGTACCCAGCCATAGGTGATTCAAGAGCTTTGATTGTAGTCAATTACAGTGTTGATCAACACGGCGGGACATGATTGGAAGCTGGAAACACAAATGGGTGCTACAAATACAACACACTTACCCAGTACCGGGAGGGGGGGGGGGCAAAGAGTGGGAAAACACTCAAAAGAAGTTGTGGAAGCCACCTCCATCTACAACTTTAAACCTAGATTCGATAAAGAATTCGAACGTCAAAATAGTTAAGCTAAACGCAACGAAGTGCAACAAGGCTAGTTGGGCGGGGAATACAGAGTTAGACCTTACTTTCCCCCTAGTTACTGCTAGGTAAGCCGATACATAAGTACTGCTAGGTAGGCAAGTACCGCTAGGTAGGGGAAGGACACCTAGGGGAGGCAAGTACCGCTAGGTAGGGGAAGGACACCTAGGGGAGGCAAGTACCGCTAGGTAGGGGAAGGACACCTAGGGGAGGCAAGTACCGCTAGGTAGGGGAAGGACACCTAGGGGAGGCAAGTACCGCTAGGTAGGGGAAGGACACCTAGGGGAGGCAAGTACCGCTAGGTAGGGGAAGGACACCTAGGGGAGGCAAGTACCGCTAGGTAGGGGAAGGACACCTAGGGGAGGCAAGTACCGCTAGGTAGGGGAAGGACACCTAGGGGAGGCAAGTACCGCTAGGTAGGGGAAGGACACCTAGGGGAGGCAAGTACCGCTAGGTAGGGGAAGGACACCTAGGGGAGGCAAGTACCGCTAGGTAGGGGAAGGACACCTAGGGGAGGCAAGTACCGCTAGGTAGGGGAAGGACACCTAGGGGAGGCAAGTACCGCTAGGTAGGGGAAGGACACCTAGGGGAGGCAAGTACCGCTAGGTAGGGGAAGGACACCTAGGGGAGGCAAGTACTGCTAGGTAGGGAAGGACACCTAGGGGAGGCAAGTACCGTTGCCTTGGAAGCAACTCTTCTCTAATACCCTCAGTAAGAGCCGCTCGTAAACCGATTATGGTTGTGAGCTAAGTAAAACAGACAAGGGTGTGTGTGTGTGTGGGGGGGGGGGGCAGGGTGTGGGGGGACGACAGGGTGTGGGGGGGGGGGGGCAGGGGGGGGTGTGTGTGTGTGTGTGTGTGTGTGTGTGTGTGTGTGTGTGTGTGTGTGTGTGTGTGTGTGTGTGTGTGTGTGTGTGGGTGGGTGGGTGGGTGGGTGGGTGGGTGGGTGGGTGGGTTGGGGGACAGGGTGTGGGTGTGTAGGGGGGGTGGGGGCGCACCCTGGAAACACAAACCGTAACTGTCTCTATTTTCCGCTTGTTACAACTTGTAATAAAGTTGTTACATCTTGGCTTAACGTGTTTATGACGTATTAGAACGTTGTTACAACTTGCTATATTGGTTGTTATAACTGGTTAGGAGGTGTTAAAACTTGTTCGAACGTTGTACCAACGTCGTAGTTTCGGTGTGTGTTTGGAGGGCAGGATGTGGGTGGACGGCAGGTTGTGGGTGGGGGGGGGGGGGACGACGCCAGGGTGTGAGGGCGGCGACATCACCCCCCCCCCCCCACAGGTCCACAACTCGGGGGGGGGGGGTACAGTTCAGAAGTGAGTCAATATTATCGAGGAGACGAGCTACGATTAATTAAGGCTGGCAGTGGAGGTAATTTGCTTACTGCGGCCTGACACTGCCAGGGAGGGGGGACACGCTCCCCTGGGGGGCTCCGGGATGACATGGGGACGGTCAACAGGGCGTCATGGGCTCCCCTGGGGCCAAGGTTCACATGGGGATGACTTGAATTACAGAGACCTAGAGATCTGAACCCTCATTTTTTGAACCGAAATTGAGCACACAAAATTCACAGGAGAGTTGATATAGGGTTGATAATTGGAAATGGATGAAACACACACACACACACACACACACACACACACACACACACACACACACACACACACACACACAGTAGTTAACAGGAGGAATGCATTGGGCAGTGATGTGGTGGAGGCTGACTCCATACACAGTTTCAAATGTAGATATGATAGAGCCCAGTAGGCTCAGGAACCTATACACCAGTAGATTGACGGTTGAGAGAACGGGACCAAAGAGCCAAAGCTCAACCCCCGCGAGTACAAATAAGCGAGTACACCGGAATAGTGCCAGAACTAAGAGGACTGAGGAGTTACCAGGGAAGGATAGAAATAATCAAACCTCACGACGCAGGAAGACAAGAGTCAAGTGGAACCATTACCACGCGAAATTCTCAGGTCACTGTTAAGAGAAACAAAAGAGACTATTTACCACGAATTTCTTTCGTCTGTGCGCGAGCGAGCGAGAAAACTATATGAATTAAATATGTTGAGAAAATTAGTTCGCGAGTCAACATATTAGACAACCGACGGTTATAAAGGCGGGGTCCAAGAGCTAAGAGCTTGATCATGCAGGTACAACATATAAGTACAAGTAGTAAATAAAGTAGGGAAAAAAAAAGAGTACCACGAATGAGCCACATTGTCAATTTAATTCCGAGTGAAAGTAAAATAGAGGAGGCAAACTCCATACATTTTCAAGCTTAGACATGTTATAAAAGAGTCCAGTAGGCTCAGGAGCCTATAGATCAATTGACTGACTTGTGAGGCGGGACCAAGAAGCCCAAGTTCAACTTCAGAAAGCACAATTAGGTGAGAAGTAATTCTACCCAAAAAAATGAACAAGTTCTGTTCAGGAACCTTGTTATCAATACTCTGAACGGCCGTGGGGAAAAAAATAATTGAGCTTGTAGAAGGGAAAGACAGGGAGGCGAGAGGGGGTAGGGGAGGGTTATGGGTTCTGGAGGGGTTGGTAGGGGGGGGGGGGCATTAGAGGGGGTGAGAGCAGGGGGGGAGGGGTTGAGGTAGGGTGACACGTGAATAGCGGGGAGCGTGTCACAATAAAGTGCTTCCGCCTGACTGCTCCTCTGAGGTACGGTTATACACTGCCCCTCAGGAGTGGTGAGGGGGTGTGGAGGGGCATAGAAAGCACGGTACAGCAGAGGTTGTGGGGTTCATGGAGTGGGGGGGAAGGGGGGGAGAGGTTGACGGTACAAGCGTGCTTCGTTCACTCTGTAAGACAACATTTTCCCTCAGTGGTGAAGAGAGTGGTTGAAGCCCTCGCTACAGCTCCAGACACTGGCCAAGACATATTGAACCCTTGTTACACATTGATTGCTGCTGAACACACACTTCTTATAAGACGAACCCTTAACTACTCCTCACGCTCCCTTAACCACTCATCACGCACCCTTAACCACTCGTCACGCACCCTTAACCACTCGTCACGCACCCTTAACCACTCGTCACGCACCCTTAACCACTCGTCACGCACCCTTAACCACTCATCACGCACCCTTAACCACTCATCACGCACCCTTAACCACTCATCACGCACCCTTAACCACTCATCACGCACCCTTAACCACTCATCACGCACCCTCCTCTAAAGTAAACACTTCCTATTACTCTAACAACCATCTTGCCTAGTCCCATACCAACGGTTACCAATTTGTACCACAGCTCCCCCCACCCCCCCACTATGGGAGCCGGTCGGCCGAGCGGACAGCACACTGGACTTGTGATCCTGTGGTCCTGGGTTCGATCCCAGGCGCCGGCGAGAAACAATGGGCAGAGTTTCTTTCACCCTATGCCCCTGTTACCTAGCAGTAAAATAGGTACCTGGGTGTTAGTCAGCTGTCACGGGCTGCTTCCAATTTGTAGAGGCCTGGTCGCGGACCGGGCCGCGGGGACACAACAACAAAAAAAAAAAAAAAAAAAAAAACGAAATCATCTCAAGATAACCTCAAGATAACCCCCCTAAGCTGTAGAACCCAGGTTGAACCAGGCCACTCTCTCAATCTGCCACTCCGTCAAAAAAAATGCATTGGTTCAAGTATGTCTATTGAGACAAGAAAAAATACATCTCAAAGGGATAGAGTAGCTTAGGGTATTTCTACCCTCCTTGCATTGGTTCTGCCTACCCAGACACACGTACCAACCCAAACCCCCCACCTAACCTATGGAGGAAGACGCGGGAACACGTTCTTAAGACAAAAGCTCTCGTTAGCCATCACGGGAGACATCTCCCGTCACGCAGGATGCAGTCGCACCTCCACAGATCTCCAGTATCATCTATCGATGCTGGTAATGGCTCAAAACGGCCACCACTTACGGGCTATTCATGCCCGTGCCACCTTTTGGGTGGCTTAATCTTCATCAATCAACCAATCAGTTAGCCATCACGGGCTGGACAAGCCAATCATAATTTAAGGTGCAATTGAAACGCTGATAAATATTTTTATTACTTACATCACCACAACGTTTGCCTCACTACTTCGCCTCCTCACGAAGGGAGGGAAGGTGGTGTAGAAGAGGAGAGGAGGAGGATGGGAAAGAGAGGGAGGTGGGAAAGGTGGAAAATATATCGACTAACGGACAGAAGGCAGGTATGGGGGTTGGGTGGGGGGGGGGAGACGAATGGAGACAAAGGTGAAGAATTATGGACAAAAGATGAAACGGAGGGGAATAGAGGAAGGGAACAAGAAAATAAGATTGAGAAGGATGAGGGGGGGGGGGGAGAGAGAGAGAGTGGTAGACTGGAGCATGTATAGAAGCCTAGAGTAAAGCAGAGGTCAGAGGTCAACGCCCTCGACCTGTCAGCAACTAAGGAAGCCCGAAATTCTCACGAGTGAAAAGGCCCCACTCCAACAGCAACGACTGGGGGGGGAGGGGAAGGGGGGGGGGAAGGGGGTTGTTACACTAGTAGTAGTTCAAGATTCGCTACTTGGAACAAAAAGTTCCAAGTAGCACGGGTTACGGTGAGCCCGTTGTGGAGTTACCTGGCACAGGAGCGGGGCTGTTACACAAGGCTTAATGACACCAGGAACGACAGCCCGTGTTCACATCCGCTTAACTGTACACACGGGGGTCAAGCCACAGTTTCTCTTGCCAGTGTAGACCACTAACCGCACCCGCCTCGCTGGACCAGGGTTCGACTCCCCAGCTGAGCGGGATGATTGGACACCGTTCCTCCGCTCCAATCGTCTTGGTATATCCAGCAGTGATTGGAGTAATACTTAACGATTGGTGGTGTGTTTCTTAAAAAAATCTCATTACTTTTCAGGGGCTGTATAATAATAAATAAAAAAAATAATAATGTTCCGTTCTCCATTTACCAGTAAAAACCACAAGAAACGCTCGAGGAAGCCGAGCAAAAAAAAATCCCTTAAGAAACCAATTAGAAAATATTCGCTAAGGTTGTTATGTCCCCCGGAGGCGCCTCGCCCACCGCCCCCCCAGACCCCGGGGGGAAAATGGTGAATGTGCTTGTGCTCTCTTCCGGTACCACCTGCCCCTCGCACCAGCTGCCCCTCGCACCAGCTGCCCCTAGCACCACCTGACTCCTCAGCACTTCTGGACTAACCTAACAAGGTCCAAAAGGAGGGTGAAAAAAACTCCTTGCAGTTATGGGCTAACATACTCCCCTCTCTGCCATTGAACTATTCTATGGGGTTGATCGCAGTACGGGGGGGGGGGGGGAAGAAAAATCCGAGGTAATTAAGGGTTTGAGACGGGCAGCCCACACGCCTAATTCAGCCCTTAAGCCGATATCCGCGCGGCCCCACGCCAGTGGAGGGCCAATTAGTGTCCGTCGGGCCATTAGGGCCAATTGAGGAGCAGAGATTTCTCTGGCGCAAGTCTGAGAAACTCAAACAAAACGGAAATAAAGTGTTTAAGACGTGAATAAACAGTGATGAATCTTTAAAAAAGTGTTCAGAGACGGTGATGAGTAACTCATGTTTGGGGGGGGGGGTTCGACGAGTAGCTTACCTTGCAGTTATCATGAATTGGTTCCGATCAACACCCCCCCCACGGCCCGTTCTCTGACCAGGACTGGTGATTAGTGGTCTGGTCACAACCAGGCTGTTGGACGCGGCTGCTATAACAGCCTGACGTATGAATCACAGCCTGGTACATATGGTATCCTCTGGAGGTGTGTGGGGCCCATTTTGCCTCATTTATGTCTAGAGGGAGCGTGTTGAGCAGTCTCGGGCCTCTGATGTTGGTAGAGTTCTCTCTCAGAATACCTATTGCACCTCTGCTTTTCAGCAGGCCTTTTCTGCACATCCTGCCATGCCTCCTGGTCTTGTGTGGTTTTATTTTCTTGTGTAAATTTAGTCCCAATAATTTAAAAGCCAGGCGAAGCAAGCCTGGTTCCTACCTGTGGTCCTGGGAGAACTCTCAAAACACACTACAGGTAAATAGCAGTATGATGATGGCCCCCTTAATCTCGGGTCCATTTACCATCCAGGGACATAAAATCCCACCAGGAAATGGACCCCTGGAGGCAAATAGACAAATATCTATTGTATTCTGAGCGACCATTAGTCTATGGCAATACGTATACTGGGAAACTCGCGGTCACAAATGCTCAATACCAAGCCATTTGTGGGTCCAGAGCAGCCTAAAGGTTCATATATGGCGGCCCAAAGGTTCATATATGGCGGCCCAAAGGTTCATATATTCCCCATGGACTGAAAGGTTCATATATGACCAAGGACCAGCACAGGGGAACCCCCCTTCCTAGGAGGAAGGAAAGAGGAGAAAAACTAGGTGGAAGAGGAGGCCGAAGGGGAAGAGGCCGACGGTCTGTGCCCCCCCCCCCCCACACACACACACACACACACAGATAACATTTACAAAAGAGAACAATGGAAGAGGCCAGAAAACTGGGCCCCAAGCCAGGTGATAACGGAGGGAGGAGTGCTGAGTGTGAGAGTGAGTGAGAAAGTGTGCGAATGAGAGTGAATGAGTGTGTGGGGGGGGGGGGGAGAGAGAGAGAAAGCTACCCTGTGTTACTCCACTATTCAGTTCGATTACGTCGCCCAAGTAGCTGCCAATCCTGAGCTTAACAAATCTGTCGCCCACCAAGCTGAAGAGTGAGAGACAGTAAACATCTGAGGAAGCCCAAGTTCAGAGATCTTATATTATCACCCCGGTGTGTCGGACTGTGTCGAAAGCTCACGATACATCTCTAAGCTCTATATTACATTGCTCAGGGCTCTACCTCTAATAGACCGCTCTATGGTTTCTAAATCAATGCTGTCCGATGGTACAGTTTTGTTCCACTTTCATGTGTTTCAAAACTCTGTACTCGCCAAGTTGTGCTTGCGGGAGTTGAGCTCTGGCTCTTTGGTCCCGCCTCTCAACTGTCAATCAACTGGTGAGATCAACTTGGACATGACTGTTGTTGATCATTTTCTGTCGAATATTTTACCTGTTATCTAGCTTAAGGAAATTGGTCTGTAACTAGCAGTTTGTGTTATGGGGCTATATCCCGTTATATCTTTAGGTTATCTTGAGATGATATCGGGGCTTAGCGTCCCCGCGGCCCGGTCCTCGACCAGGCCTCGATCCTTTTTGTTACACATCCCCCTTCCCCCAGGAAGCAGCCCGTAGCAGCTGACTAACTCCCAGGTACCTATTTACTGCTAGGTAACAGAGGCATTAGGGTGAAAGAAACATTATGCCCACCTGTCTCCGCCTCCACCGGGAATCGAACCCGGAACCTCAGGACTACGAACCCGAAGCGCTGTCCATCCAGCTGTCAGGCTCCCGTCACTGCAAACGTTTTGTTAATACCAGTTTATTTGGCTAATGTCTAGGTCTCATGTTCATTAAAACCTCTAATTGTGTAATGGAGGCAACCTTCTTCCCCCCCCCCCTGCCCCCATCAACCATACCCCCCCCCCACCACCACTGCCCCCTCCATCAACCCACTCCTCCCGCTCCCCCATTCACCCCCAACCCTCCCCCCTCCGGCAGCGAAATAATGGAAATGCATCCGCCACCTTCCGGAGAGTCAGTGCCGTTAGAGCTCAATTTCCGGACAAGCTGGGGGGGGAGAGGCCTGGCGTGGGGGGGGGAGAGGCCTGGCGTGGGGGGGGGAGAGGCCTGGCGTGGGGGGGAACGTGGCGGGGGAAGGGGGGGGGAACGTGGCGGGGGAAGGGGGGGGGAACGTGGCGGGGGAAGGGGGGGGAACGTGGCGGGGGAAGGGGGGGGAACGTGGCGGGGGAAGGGGGGGGAACGTGGCGGGGGAAGGTGGGGGAACGTGGCGGGGGAAGGGGGGGGAACGTGGCGGGGGAAGGGGGGGGAACGTGGCGGGGGAAGGGGGGGGAACGTGGCGGGGGAAGAGGGGGGGGGAACGTGGCGGGGGAAGGGGGGGAACGTGGCGGGGGAAGGGGGGGGAACGTGGCGGGGGAAGGGGGGGGAACGTGGCGGGGGAAGGGGGGGAACGTGGCGGGGGAAGGGGGGGGGAACGTGGCGGGGGAAGGGGGGGGAACGTGGCGGGGGAAGGGGGGGGGAGTTCCGATAGCCGGGTGCTCCCTGGGGATGCTGGGGGGTGGGGGAGGGGGGTTGGGGAGATGCCCAGTATAGTAGGTGCTGCCGTTCTCACTTTTTTTTGGATCCGGGGATCAACATCCCCCTCGGCCCGATTTCTGATCAAGCCTCCTGGATGGTGGTCTAGTTGTAATAACTCTCTTGTACTATTTAAATACAACTGCCGAGGCCAGATGTATTTCACGGTTGACCTGTAGTTTACTTATAGAGGGTTTCCAGAGTTGTTCTACTTTTCTGGTGGAGACGTGATCGATAAGGCTGTTCGTTGTAGTGGTCCGCATGCCCACAATTGCTAAGCCCATCTTAACGAGAAGTGCCCAGTCAATCCCCCTCATCAAACAGCACACTCGTGCCTATTTTACTGAAGATTTTGTCTTCAAGTGATGATTGAAGATGAGTTTAAAAATAAAGTGGATACATGCGACCACAACAACAACAATCTATGACAAGCAGAGTAAACGTTTGGGCATCTGATTAGTCACCAATCTCCAAGCACCACTTGGAGATCCGAGCCATTAGACTCAAGACGCTGTAGTGGTTAGATGACCATCTCTGCCCTGCGCCTGTCCCCTGTCCGCGTAGTGACACCATCCCTCATACCAGGAGGCCTGGTCGACGACCGGGCCGCGGGGACACTAAGCCCCGGAAGCACCTCAAGGTAAGGTACAGTCCCTGACATAATACATCCTTTGTATGAATCCCACACTAATGTATTTTCTCCATAAACGACCATAGACTAAATACAATAAATCCCCAGAGCGTTCCGCAGTAAAACATTATAAACATTATAAAATTGTGGAGTAGAACAACTCCCAGAACCCCATCAACCAGGTACCAGGTAAACCTACATTGTAAAAAGACCACAAATCTACCGAAAGCCATAAGCTTCCACTGTACTGTATAATCACCCAGACACAGTCGACGGGTACTGATCTTTGTGCCTTGTGCAGTACTCCCTTTGGGTCGAGTCAAGCATAAAGAGGCACAAGGCTTCATGACTAAAGTTGACCATTGCTCAGGCGCATCTGTCATCATGAGAGCATGTTGGCTTAAGTCCGGCTTGGTTGACCAGACCACACACTAGAAGTTGAAGGGACGACGACGTTTCGGTCCGTCCTGGACCATTCTCAAGTCGATTGTCGAGGGAAACTGACGATCAGCCAACTACTATGAACTACCCAACCACACCATCCTATCACTGGAGCTGTCACAATCACTCGTGGACTCGCTTGCTGGCGATCTTCCCTGGCCCCTTCCCCTACCAGGCGTTCAAACAGGGGTGAGGTGAAGCGGGTGGGGGCGATCACCCCTTCCACCTGTGCCTTCCCAGACTAAAACCCCTCCAGCGCCCCTTCTCAGCCAACAACCTCCCTCCTCCCCTTCACCAAGTCCCATCCTATTCTAATTACTTAACTCCAGTCATCATACAGTAAAAGTTCAATCGACAGGGAGCAGTGAAGTTGATAACGCGCGCTCCCCCCTCCCCTTCCCCTTGCTAGAACCCCCTAGCAACACCCCCTAACCCCCCCTCCAACACCCCTTACCCGACCCCCAACCAACTTCCCTTTCCTAGACTCTCCCATTCCTTAGCAACGCCCCCTATCCTTCCACTTGACAACGGGGTAGAGGCGCAACCTGACTATCCTATCTAGCCAATGTCCCAGAATGCGTGCACACCTAGGCACACGCGCCGTGCATCCCCCCCCCCACACACACACGCGCACGCACGCCAAGACGAATGTAATAGCAAGCCTCGGAGTGCCAATCCACTTGATGCAAGGCGGCTCCACACCCTGAGCCCCGGTGGTGCCCTCAGGGACCCGCCTCTCTCCCACCTCCACACACACAAAAACTCCAAATTCGGCACCTGATGACCCATCGCGCTGTCATCATGGGTCATGGGGGAACTGGGAATGTGGCAGGCCGCCCATTACCGCCCCACCGCCACCTTGGTTATTGCCAAGTGCGACGAAGTCACGGGAGTGACATTAGACATCAGGGCCAGGGCCAAGGGGGCGACGTCAGGGCCAGGGCAAAGGGGGCGACGTCAGGGCCAGGGCAAAGGGGGCGACGTCAGGGCCAGGGTAAAGGGGGCGACGTCAGGGCCAGGGTAAAGGGGGCGACGTCAGGGCCAGGGTAAAGGGGGCGACGTCAGGGCCAGGGTAAAGGGGGCGACGTCAGGGCCAGGGTAAAGAACATAAGAACATAAGAACAAAGGTAACTGCAGAAGGCCTATTGGCCCATACGAGGCAGCTCCTATTCTATAACCACCCAATCCCACTCATATACTTGTCCAACCCGTGCTTGAAACAATCGAGGGACCCCACCTCCACAATGTTACGCGGCAATTGGTTCCACAAATCAACAACCCTGTTACTGAACCAGTATTTACCCAAGTCTTTCCTAAATCTAAACTTATCCAATTTATATCCATTGTTTCGTGTTCTGTCCTGTGTTGATACTTTTAATACCCTATTAATATCCCCCCGGTTATGTCCATTCATCCACTTGTAAACCTCTATCATATCATGAAGGGGGCGACGTCAGGGCCAGGGTAAAGGGGGCGACGTCAGGGCCAGGGTAAAGGGGGCGACGTCAGGGCCAGGGTAAAGGGGGCGACGTCAGGGCCAGGGTAAAGGGGGCGACGTCAGGTCCTGACCAGACAGACAGACATACCCGCTGGTTAATTAATACGTGGCTTATGTACAAGATACAGTTATTAAATTCCTAGAGTTTTTGGTACAACATTTATAGCAATTTTAATTATGCTAAAATGTATGTTGAGAATTCAAGAATTTATACTAACGTAAAGGTAAGAGAAACAAGGCGGTGCCCAAGCGGTACGGTGCCCAATACAAATACACAAGGCCAGAACGATGGTACTATGCTGAGAACGATGCCGCTGCCCATGCAGCAACCATTTAGCAAAATACACATCAGTGTACCACCGATGGCCTCCCGCCAGGTAACTACCTAACATGAATTACCGATAACTACTATGCGTAACGAGGCAATTTCCCGACCAACAAGATAGGGTCAATAACAACCCGAAATACGACCTGGAAGGCTTATTTAGGGCCACGCCAGTCAAGGCCATGGGATATATGCAATAGCAATGACTCGAAATTAATTATGGGCAACAGGCAGTTTCCAGGCGGGGATTCCAATCCTGTAATCCAAATGGGACCACCATAACCAGAGGCCAGATTCACGAAGCAGTTACGCAAGCACTTGCGAACCTGTAGATCTTTTTCTCAATCTTTGGCGGCTTTGTTTACAATTATTAAACAGTTAATGAGCTCAGAAGCACCAGGAGGCTGTTTATAACAATAACAACAGTTGCTTGGGAAGTTTTCATGCTTGTAAACTGTTTAATAAATGTAACCAAAGACGTCAAAGATTGAGGAAAGATGTACACGTTCGTAAGTACTTGCCTAACTGCTTCGTGAATCTGGCCCTAGTTGTTCCAGCGTCTGCGAGTGTCCGCGAACCACCACTACCTGTAATTTACACGTTTCGAAGTTCCCGAGTTGTCCTGCTTCCCAAAGACTGGCCGGGGTCTCAGGCTTTTCTGGCCATAACTTTATGATAAAGCCCGTTGGTAGCACAGTTATAGATCCTAGAGTTTCACTAGGATCAATAACACTATCCATGGATACTATAACGTGTATATAGTTTCCTTTCACTGTAGATGTACTTGTTCATCTAGCAGTAAATAGGTACCTGGGGGTTAGACAGCTGCTACGGGCTGCTTCCTGGGGGTGTGTAACAAAAATGAGGCCTGGTCGAGGACCGGGTCGTCTCTTTGGTTTCTGGCGTGGTTTGTAAAGCCTTTGAGGCAAGGCTATACAAACTATCCAACACTATTTTGACAACGGCTGACACCATCATTCAGGTTATCATACGCTCGACGATGTTATCGGTCCTATGAAGATAGTGCATGTAATGTGCCCTGTCATGTAACCAGTGAATGTTCGCAGTGGTCTACGTCCCCGGCTTGCACTCCACAGCAGCAGCATGAACAGTGTCGCTCTCCACACACACAGGCCAGAGCCACACCATATCTTGAGGTTATCTCGAGATGATTTCGGGGCTTAGCGTCCCCGCGGCCCGGTCCTCGACCAGGCCTCCTTTTTGTTACCACCCCCCAGGAAGCAGCCCGTAGCCGCTGTCTAACCCCCAGGTACCTATTTACTGCTAGGTGTAAGTACAGGGACATCAGGGTAAAAGAAACTCGGCCTATTTTGTTTCTGCCTCCACCGGGACATCGAACCCGGAACCTCAGGACTACGAATCCGAAGGGCTGTCCACTCAGCTGTCAGGCATACATTAACAGTCACCTTACAATTTGACAGACTATATATATTGGAAAAACAGTGTAGTTTGCCATTAATGCGGTATATAATAGACATAAGAAATAACTGCTCAACTTATAATTAACATTACAATAACAACAACAGTTCATAGAACTACTGTAAACTAATTATTCAATGGAGATGCATAAAAAATTGACACACTTAGCATTCTCTATCAACAGATTCTTGGAGGTTTATCCCGGATGAAAATCACTCTCGAGAGACAGTTCATGCAACATAGATCCGACTTCAGTAGGACTCAAAATACCTGTTAGAAAGCCATATATATTTTTTTGACTGTTGCTTCATAATTCTAAACATCCATCTGGGGACGGGGTCTCCTTGCTTTACCAACGTTAATAATCATTTATGTTTCATATTTACTGAACATCGTATGTTTGCGATACATGTTCAAGGTAGAACAAGGTCTATCAAGGTGTGTTTAACAAACATTATACCTTCAAAATGAACGCAATGGCTGGTCAAAACAAGGTTCACTAGAACGCAATGACTGGTCCAAACAGGGATCACTAAGAGAACGCAATGACTGGTCAAAAACAGGGATCACTAAGAGAACGCAATGACTGGTCCAAAACAGGGATCACTAAGAGAACGCAATGACTGGTCCAAACAGGGATCACTAAGAGAACGCAATGACTGGTCAAAACAGGGATCACTAAGAGAACGCAATGACTGGTCAAAACAGGGATCACTAAGAGAACGCAATGACTGGTCCAAACAGGGATCACTAAGAGAACGCAATGACTGGTCCAAAACAGGGATCACTAAGAGAACGCAATGACTGGTCAAAACAGGGATCACTAAGAGAACGCAATGACTGGTCAAAACAGGGATCACTAAGAGAACGCAATGACTGGTCCAAAACAGGGATCACTAAGAGAACGCAATGACTGGTCAAAACAGGGATCACTAAGAGAACGCAATGACTGGTCCAAAAAACTCACAAAAGGATCATTAACAATCCCACTTCACACCATTGCAAACAATGAAGAGTTGGAGCAGAATCTGAAAAACAGCTCCCGGAGGCCACATTCATGAAATTGCCAACACAAGCCAGAGGCTTCCCCGAGGCTCTGAGGTAATTTGGTCCGCGCCCACCTCCCCGTGAGGTGAGGTAGTGAGGTATAGTGAGGGGGGGGGGGAAGGTGTGTGATGCCGTGACTGTCTATAACTGTCTCTACCAGTCAGTCAGTCTCTCTCTCGGTCTATCCACTCTGAGTCTCCCAGCCCTTAAAACCTCCCCACAAAAGAGCCTATTACCCTCACTCAACACTCACACCATAGGCCTATAGATGAACTAACAACATTTCCGCCAGTCTCCACTCACAACTACATCGTAAGCACAAGGGGAGAGAGAGAGAGACCCCCTCCATCCATCCCTCATCTTCCCTCACCCGTGCTGGACTTCAGCTCTTGGACTCGTATTTTGCGAACTCGGCCCTCAATCGTCCTAAAATTATAGTACAGTCAGGTTCGTCCTTTTCACATGTGATGGTGTACTCTTGTGCGTTCATCACAACAGTAAACTACAACAGTAGACTACAACAGTAAACAACGTAGAACAAACAACGTTCACTATTGTGTTGATTACCGTATTGTCCTCCGATACAATTTTGGCAATATTTTTTTTTCCAATTTACTGAGAAATTCTTGTTACTGGTGAAGGGAGGTGTTGCTGAACGAGGCGCAGGTATTGTGTATGGCGCAGGTATTGTGTATGGCGCAGGTATTGTGTATGGCGCAGGTGGTATTGTAGACTCGCCTAGTTGTAATTGCCGGGGGGGGGGGGGGGTTGACCTCTGACTCTCTGGTCCCGCTGGTATGGTGTGTATAGTGGTGGTATGGTGTATGGTGCTGTGGTGGTACCTACCCATCAGTGACTATGGGGAGTGAGGTCTAGCTCTGTGCCCCCGCCTACTGGCAATGGTGTACCTGTTGGCTTAGAATTTAACTATTCTATGGTTTTAATTCCCTGTCGTATCTAGCCTTAAAGTTGTGGATGGAGGTGGCTTCCACAACTGAAGCTGGCGATAGATGACTTAATTGACCAGGGCATGATGGCCGACACAGTAGATGGAGTTTGAAGCCCCCCCCCCCCCCAGGTAGTTAGCGAACACCATTAAGTGGTAACTATCAGCCGTCTGCAACGGGGCTGGGGGGAAGGGGGGAGGCTGGGGGAAGGGGGGGAGGCAGGGGGCTGGGGGAAGGGGGGGAGAGGCAGGGGGCTGGGGGAAGGGGGGGGGGAGGCAGAGGCCATCAGACAACACCAATATTCTTGAGCAATAGAATTCAAATTGCCTTTAATATCCCCCGTACTGAAACTTTCCTACACAGCTTTCTTTAGTGCCCACTTAAGCTCTGCAACTGGTGTTTGTGTTGTAACTACTCCAATTGAACCTTAGCCGGCAGTAATGACCTCCCGAGCGAGGCGGACCAACGATACCAAACCAACTCGACATTCCCTTTACAGCGCCATAAACCCAGCCAGGCCACGTTAAATACAGGTTATATACTTTATTATAAGAGGGCAATGAGGCACATCTTCAATAGCAGGGAAGAGGAGGAAAAGGAAGGAGGAAAAGGAAGGAGGAAAAGAAGGAGACAGAAGGAAGAGGATGGAAAGACTTCCCTACTACTTACGCCTCTCGTGTACCTCACTAGTTTCTACAAGAGTCTAACAATTTCCACCTTTCCGCTCTGAAAACTGGGATCCCCCCCCCCCAAGAAGACGGTAACCAGGCGAGTTGTGTGCATAGCCTCAGACACAGATGAACATATCTACAAGGGCCGTCATGAGGGTTCGAACCCTCGTCACGGCCCTTGTGGACTTGTTCATTTGATTCATCACGCTATTGTGATTTCTGTGTGTAACTCAGACACAGGTGTTAGTGTGGTGGTGTTAGAGGTGTGTTAGAGATATGGTAGTGTTAGACACGGGTGTTATGTGTACCTGGACGGGGTTCTGGGAGTAGTTCTACTCCCCAAGTCCGGCCCGGGGTTCGCCTTGACGTCTGAGAGCTTGTTCCAACAGGCTGTTGCTCGGAGCGGCCAGAGTGTGGTGGTCACATTTCTCCGAGGGCTGTAATGCTGGTCAGGCCTTGCAAAGTCATATCTGGGTGATGAGCATTGATCCTGCGCTCGAAATTCCTATTCGGGTTTAGAGGAATAAACCTCTCGTTCCAGTTCCGGGAACTTGACAAAGAGGTCCCTATTCCCCTGATCTGAGACAAGGCTCCTTGGCAACCGTTCTCGGGAATGGGTCGTTACCCGTGTGACAAGCATTACCACAATACCCAACAATCGGTACAATAACTACACAGCAGACAATTAAGAATAATAATGAATCTCCCAAAACACAGTCTTTGCTAAAGAGGCAAACAGCGTCGTAGACTCTCGGCACTCTTGTTAAATTCACTGCGGTACATTACCTTGGTTTAGTAAGGCTGCCAGATGTCCCTGCTCTTAATGGGGGTTTAGCACCCTCCCCCCCCCTCTTCTGTTTGTTGGGGGGGGAGGGGTGGTTCTATCCCTGTTGTGTGTGTGGGGGTTTAGCATCTTCTGTGAGGTTCAATATCTGCTGTCTGTGGATTTAATTCCTGTTGGGGTTCTGGCCCTGTTGTATCTGTGGATTTAGCTGCTTCTGTTTGAGGCGGCTCAGTACCTGTTGTCTGTGTGCTTCGTGCCTATTATGCCTGTGGAGACATAATAGGCACGGTCGGAGGCC
>NC_091169.1:36631774-36677940 GCF_040958095.1 Procambarus clarkii
CACATCACCCCTAAACGCTTCATCTTTCTAGAAACTGAAAAATTAAGCTTTTACAATCTCCCTCTTTACAATCCTCTCTCCAATTAGCTCCTCAATCCCAGTAATCCCAATTACTGGGATTAACTTTGCCATCCTTGGCTGAACGCGTGCAAGTGAAGTTATGACCATTCTCTAGTATGGCGACCAAAACTAAACTGCATCATCTAAGATGGGTCCCAAGAAAAGCAAGATGCAGGTCAAGTTTAACATTGAGTGTTTTATGGCTAAGTCTTGGACCCAAACTGGGCACCCAGGGGAGGGGAAAGGAAATATTTCTTCACTGATAGATAAATGAAGAAATTGATCTGTGAATAAATTGAAATTGAAGTGTAGTGAAGTACGATGGTAGGCATTTGAATTCAATTTCCAATGTCAGGTGTGG
Organism: Procambarus clarkii; assembly: GCF_040958095.1. Classification (NCBI taxonomy): domain Eukaryota; kingdom Metazoa; phylum Arthropoda; class Malacostraca; order Decapoda; family Cambaridae; genus Procambarus; species Procambarus clarkii. Next base: position 36,632,196 of record NC_091169.1, read on the forward strand.
TTATAGTGAGAACAGAGACCACCACCACAGTGTCAGGTGTAGCAACGGAGAGAACAGAGAGACAGGCTGTAGTCATAGCAACAACGACCAGGCTGGAAACACACACACGAAACGTTTCCAACATTTTCACCGGTAAACTCTACTAAAGTCAACACTAATATATGCTGCAGTGTGACGGTGCTTGCTAGCACACACGAGGATAACACACACACACACACACACACACACACACACACACACACACACACACACACACACACACACACACACACACACACACACGAGGCCAATTAGAAACGCGGGCAAACACAGACTGGTCTGTTGTACACCAGTACAGTGCTGCCCACCACCCAGGTAACCACACCAATGATGATGATTTAGATTTAGCTACTCAGAACGAAGTGTCCATGTAGCACGGGCTATGGTGAGCCCGTAACACCACACCAAACATGGCCATCAATAAGAATTTCTGACCGAGAGACTAATCCGTGTTGCGCCCACCCCCTAACGCCCACACTCCCGCCCACACAGGGGCTAGTGTCTTACCACTACGCCACAGGGACTGAGGAAAGGAAAAACCAAAGTTAAATATTTTAAGTCAGTACATTAGGCAACCGAGGGTCAGAAAGGCTAACAGAAGAGCTCACCAAGAGCTAACAGCTCGATCCCACAAGCATAAAGAGTAAATTTATGCTTGTGGTAAAATTTAGTAAAAATCCAAAACTATAAAATTTAGTAAAAATCCAAAACTATATGGTCGGATATAAATAGCAGATGCCCCCCCCCCCCGCCCCACAAGACTCCAATATACCTTGTTATTTTTTCTTTGACAAATTCGTTTTTCTCGTTTCCTTATGTTGCATGTTAAATGTAAGGCAAGTGTGTGTGTGCAAGTGACAGGGTAAACAGCCCAACTGCGTCTGGGCACCAGGGGCACCAGCCTCCAGGCATCCTGGCAAACACAACCATCAAGAACTAAGTAGAATATATGGAACAGGATACAGACATGATGGATAAGCCTTTAGTGGGTTACCTAATTAATCCCTCGCTTGATCAGTGGCACCCCCCTCCCACCCCTAGGGTCCCTCCCTGCCCCCACCCCTCTCTCGCCCCCCCCCCCCTCCTCTCTCTCTCATTATTTTATATATATATATATATATATATATATATATATATATATATATATATATATATATATATATATATATATATATATATATATATACATATATATACATATATATACATATATATACATATATATATATATATATATATATATATATATATATATATATATATATATATATATATAAAGAAACTCAAGAAAGGTGGACAAGAGGACACAAGTGGAACGTGAAAAGGAGAGTCTATATCTGAACGATGAGTCACAATAACGTGACTGAAGTAATTATATAAATTATGAATTATTTTTATTATAGTAATTATATATATTATGAAGTAATTATAAAAGAAGAATATAACAGTAATTGATAACGGTTCAAGACCAACCCGAAATTAATTTTTTTCCATTTTCTGATGTGTGGCTTGGTCAGCTGGAGCATATCTGGTTGAGGGTTCTGGGAGTTGTTCTACTCCCCGAGCCCGGAAACGTTCAGTAGTTGGTCTGCGGGGACCTGGATAAGTCTAAGTATAGGCTTCCTGTCCCCGACAAGACAAGACTTGACAGACAGAGAGAGACAGACACACACAGTGATGTGGTGGAGGCTGACTCCATACATAGTTTCAAGTGTAGATATGATAGAGCCCAGTAGGCTGAGGAATCTGTACACCAGTTGATTGAAGTTGAGAGGCGGGACCAAAGAGCCAAAGCTCAACCCCCGCAAGTACAAATAGCTGAGTACACACACGTACCTTCCCAGACTCTCTAAAAGTAATCACCATTTACATGACTTTAAACAATGGAAGGTGGCGTCTCCATGACCTCCTGACCTCAGGCTCAAACTGTCTTTTCTCAAGCCTAGGTCACCTAACACCCTCTCTCTCTCTCTCTCTCTCTGCCTCAGGTCAATACCTGGATATCGTCTCAGACCCGGAGGGTCAATACAACTAGCACGCTGACGACACCTGACCACACCCTGCAGGACTCGGGTCATCACCACTTGCATACCAGCGGCTGAGTGACGGCAGGATCCGTGTGTGTGTGTTGGGCAGAAAGGACTCTACCAGCGTCACTGGACTCCGTCAATTACCAGGGGGGAGGGTAGCCGTATATCTCGCCCCAGATCTAGTCTGGTCCACAGGTCCTTCTCCCACTGGGATTAACGACCTCCGACCTCTGACCCTCACTAATTGCTCACCCTTCGGTTGTTTTCTCCGGAATAGTTTGCGTGAAGTGCGTCTTACCTGGTGCCGTTGAAGGATGGTATGGTTTCGTTTACCGGCCCTGTCCGCACCTAACCCGTCCTCGACTCTAGTCCATTCCATCCAGCGGTCGACCCCACAGACGCATTCACACATTTTAACTTGCTGTTCATTCAAAACATCAATTTTCTCAAATATAAATTTATATTATAATAGCATATTGTGCATATATAAGCATAGTTTAGGTTAAGTTAGATGTTTAGGTTCTGTTGGCGATTATATGTACTTGTAGTACGTGGGTGAAGCATTTATAGCGTTGTGGTTCGAACAAAAGTCATTAATGAAGCACTTGTTCCGGAAGTATTCCGACGAAATCAGTTGTGATTCGAGTGTAAACCGTTTTTCATTTATAAACAGCGGGTTTGGCAGGTGCATGGAATCACTTTTGGGTCTCTGTTTGGAGGCCAGGGGCCAGATTTACGAAAGCACTTACGAACGTGTACATCTTTCCTCAGACTTTGACGTCTTTGGTTACATTTATTAAACAGTTTACAAGCATGAAAACTTCCCATTCAACTGTTATTACTGTTATTAACAGCTTCCTGGTGCTTCGGAGCTCATTAACCGTTTAATAACTGGAAACAAAGCCGCCAAAGATTGAGAAAAGATGTACAGGTTCGTAAGTGCTGGCGTAAATGCTTTCGTGAATCTGGCCCCTGGCTGGCCGCGCGTTAATTAACCTAGTCGAGTTTGGCACATGCCAGACTGACCAAGTCCATATGTAGCCTTGTGGAATTCGGACACAGGAGTTCTCCTGGTCCTATACGGTTCCAGTCCTATATCCTCTCGACTGGTACACTGTGTTCTGACGTAAATCCACTGACAATACAATGTAAACACAGAGGAACACATGTCTATACATGATTCGGTTACGTTCGCATGATTTAATACCCCGTTTCCTATCCGTTGTGGAAAGACCTGAAGTTCAGACGTTGCTGAGCTGCGGGATCTGTGCTTCGAAGAATAGCATAGCGGACTGATCCTCAATACACGAGAGGAGGAGGACATGACAACGACATATATGATCCTAAGGACAATTGACAAATTAGACAAGTATTGTTCAAAGCTAGAAACAGAAGAAGAAACGGGACAAACTATAGAGATGCGAATGCACCAGAGAGATGCCAGGAAGAACCTTACTGATAAACGAAGTACCCTTTTGAAGCCAACTCTATACACAATTTAAAATGTAAATACAATAAGAGCGTTGAGCGGAGACGTTGTATTAGACTAAGAACGTTCTGAGGATGGGGCTTGGAGCTGAACGCGTCCTCGCCAGCGCATTTAGATTACCCATAAACCCACACGAGGGGGGGGGGGGTGGCCACACCAGGGGGGGGGGGGGTGGCCACACCAGGGGGGGGGTTGGCCACACCAGGGGGGGGGGGGGTGGCCACACCAGGGGGGGGGGGTGGCCACACCAGGGGGGGGGTGGCCACACCAGGGGGGTGGCCACACCAGGCGGGGTGGCCAGAACAAACACCAAACTGCAGCTGTATACTCATTACTGAAGGCGAGTCAGCGCCTCACACCAGCTAATCTCCAACATGAACATCCTTGGAGCATCTACTTCCGTCAAGGGTCATGTGCCCCTCTCAACCCCTGCCTAGCACCGTGGCCCTTCCCTGCCTCTTACCCCCCTCCCTAGCTGGCAAGAGCCGTGTCAATCCCCACCCCCAACCTCTAGCTCCCCTCCCTCCCCCACCTCAACATGGAACCCACTCTCAGCCACCAATCGCCTTTGTCTATCAGTCGTCAAACAGCTCGCCTGGACGGAGGCTTTCATGGGGTATCAAGACCAAACAGACTTTTGACAGCCGATACTTGACGTGAGTGACTACCAAACACTGCCCCCCCCCCTCCCTCGCCCGCCTCCAGGAGCCATATTATTTCCCGGATTATACTTGGATTATATCCCGGATAATCCATGGCGAGTAGTTTGGGTCATGGGGTCGATAGAGTTGACATGGTTTGATAGACAGTGGTATTGGCGTCTGGTTGTGACTGGGGCGGGGGGGGGGAGGGTTGTGACTGGTGGTGGCAAGGGTGTTAACTTGTAGTTGCTACGGTAGAAGAATATTAACGATGGTTGTTGCCGAAACAGGAGGTGCTGCTACTTGAAGAGCCTGGTTGACAAGGAGTCTAACCACCAAATACCCTGCTGTGGCCCCTAGCGACGAGGACCGGGCCACAGGCTCCCAATACCCTGGTTGACACTCCTCAGTTTCCACGCTCTACACAGTTATAACACAAACACACTTACAAAAAATCCACTGCTGTACAAAGCAGTGTTTCCAGCGTTAACCTCAACCCCAGCACCAAGTATTCACACAGACTCGTGTGTGCGTGTGCGTGCGTGTGTGTGTGTGTGTGTGTGTGTGTGTGTGTCGACCAGCATCCCGGCTACACTTCAACCTTCTCACTCCAAACTGCACTACGCACATTATTAACATGAATAATGGAAAATATGAACAACTAAGTCTTGGTGGGATGTCGCGCGGGACACCAGACGTGAATATTGATGAACAAGGCTGTCCAGTTTGGTTTATATATATATTTCAGGTCAGCGCAAGCGTGGGAAGACAGGCGGCTGAGTTCACCTGTGATGGGGGGGGGGGTGAGGCGAGGTGGGGGAGAGAGGTGAGGTGGGGGGGGGGGTCACAGGTGAGAAGGGAAGGGAACTATCAGAGGGAAAGCGCCAAGCCATTACGACTATACAGCACTGGGAAGGGGTCAGGATAAGGATTTTGGGATGGGACGGGGAAGAGGAATGGTGCCCCAACCACTTGGACGGTCGGGAATTGAACGCTGACCTGCATGAAACGAGACCGTCGCTCTACCGTCCAGTCCAAGTGGCCTCTCACAGGTGAGAGGCCTCTGTGAGGGGCACAACAGCAGGCCGACCTGAGAACACCTCAGCCCAACTCAGATGCCGTTAATTAAGCAATCAGAAACGGCCGCATCAATCAACTGCCCCCCTTCCCGCCTTGACCAAGTGATTGACACATGCTGTGAGGACGGGGATGGGTGGAGGGGGGGGGGGGAGGGGGGAAGAGAGAGAGGGGTGAGGGGAGGAGGGGACTGGTTGGGATAGGGCTGGGTGGTTGAGGCTCAAACTAGCGGCACGCGCCAACCACAGGCTCGTGTACGCCTGTTAATGACTCCTCAACGCCCTCATCATTCCTCTCTATTATCCACCCCTGGACCCCCACCCGGGGGTGACGGAGGGGGTCCTGGCGTGACGGATAGAGTCCAGGGGGGGGGGTAACGGAGGGGGTCCTGGCGTGACGGATAGAGTCCAGGGGGGGGGGTAACGGAGGGGGTCCTGGCGTGACGGATAGAGTCCAGGGGGAGGGGGGTAACGGAGGGGGTCCTGGCGTGACGGATAGAGTCCAGGGGGGGGTAACGGAGGGGGTCCTGGCGTGACGGATTGAGTCCAGGGAGGGGGGGGGGGTGACGGAGGGGGTCCTGGCGTGACGGATAGAGTCCAGGGGGGGGGTGACGGAGGGGGTCCTGGCGTGACGGATAGAGTCCAGGGGGGGGGGGGGGTGACGGAGGGGGTCCTGGCGTGACGGATAGAGTCCAGGGGGGGGTAACGGAGGGGGTCCTGGCGTGACGGATTGAGTCCAGGGAGGGGGGGGGGGTGACGGAGGGGGTCCTGGCGTGACGGATAGAGTCCGGGGAGGGGGGTGACGGAGGCGGTCCTGGCGTGACGGATAGAGTCCAGGGGGGGGGTGACGGAGGGGGTCCTGGCGTGACGGATAGAGTCCGGGAAGGAGGGGTGACGGAGGGGGTCCTGGCGTGACGGATAGAGTCCGGGAAGGGGGGGTGACGGAGGGGGTCCTGGCGTGACGGATAGAGTCCGGGAAGGGGGGGTGACGGAGGCAATACCGGATATGGCGCAGGAGGGTGCGCAGTGTGACGGAAGTGCGTCCGGACTGTGACGGAGGGGGGGGGGGGGGTTACGGAGCGAGACCAGGGGTAAGAGAGAGTACCGACATAATGTACCAAGTCGCCTGTGAACCCCCCTCCCCCCCCCCCTCTTGCCAGTACCGGCTGCGACGGGTACTCCGGCGACCGTCACTCCTGTCTCCCGGACTGATAAATGGTTCGCCCCGTCGGCCACATCACTTCAGGCGGGTGACGGTGGTGGGACGCGACCACCTCGGGAGGGAGCGACAACGTCCCAACCACCACAGCTTGGTGAACACACAAGACACTGAACCTACTCACAGATCAAGCACTCTGTAGCGGCGTGGCGGCAGCCACTTGTGGTGGCATATATTTGCCTCCCCGCGCCTCGCAAGCTATTTTATCTGGGTTCGAGTGCTGGCCATGGAGGATCGACTGGGTACCAATTCGTAACTGTTCACCCATCAGTAATTGGATACCTGGTGGTTACCCAACTGGCGGGTCGCGTCCCAGGCAAACTAGAAAGGTTAGGCCTACCATCAGCAACGGGAAGGGCCTGCCAACAGGAGTCGGGAGCCAGATGATTCTGTAATGACTGAACAGACTGTGATGGCAAGCACGACCCATTACGTCACAACAAAGAAATGCAACGATCGAGCAGCCAACTGCTTCCACAACGTCTTTGAATATCCACACCTTTTCCCTGGCAGGAAACATGAATTAACATGAAAATTTACACATGAAGAAACTGCAAACCCAAGTCCCAGATTCACATAGTCAAATATCACAATGGGAGCAAACGATATGGTAGGAAATGCAGAAGACACCCTTTTTGAAGACTACAAATATATGTCAGTCTAGATGATGTACGAGTCACATAACGTGGCTGAAGACAAACCACAACTCAGAAGATTAAGAAACGACGACGTTTCGGTCCGTCGTGGACCATTATCAAGTCGTGTGAACAGCTTTCTGTCACACGACTTGATAAGCGACGACATTTCGGTCTAGGACGGACAGAAATGTCGTCTTTTCTCCATCTTCTGTGTTGTGGGTTGGTCTTCATCTGGTAATCTGTATCACTCCTGGCTGATACCTGGTTGATGGGGTTCTGGGAATAATTCTACTCCCCAAGCTCGGCCCGAGGCCAGGCTTGACTTGTGAGAGTTTGGTCCACTAGGCTGTTGCTTGCAGCGGCCCGCAGGCCCACATACCCACTACAGCCCGATTGGTCCGGCACTCCTTAGAGGAAACTATCTAGTATCCTCTTGATGTCCACTCGTCGTCATTCTCTGCTTGAACAGTAGCGTCGTTTGCATCCATTACACTTCACGTACTCCATTGCTCCTATTTTCATTCACTGTTACTATTACGTAGAAAACCCAGCCACTTTGACTGAACGGTAGAGCGCCGGTTTCGCTTCATGCAGGTCGGCGTTCAATCCCCGACCGTCCAAGTGGCTGGGCACCATTCCTTCCTTCCCACCGTCCCATCCCAAATCCTTATCCTTACCCCTTCCCAGTGCTATAAACTCGTAATGGCTTGGCGATTTCCCCTGATAATGAGAATATTATGTGGAAACTGGCTTTTACGTCAGAACTGGCTATTACATAAAGTGACATTATCACGAACGATCCTAAATAATACGATTCCACAAAACTTATATAAAAAATAAAAAAATACAGATTCTTTCACAATGGCGTTCATATTTATAGTGTCGTCTGGCGATGGACGAAATCATTTTTCAAGATAAAGAGTTACGGAGTGTTTCTTCCGAGGCGGGACAACAGTAGCTGGCTGGGAGGGGCAGGGAGCACGCGGGTGGTGGCAGGGGTGGGACTGGCGACCACACCTCATAAAACAACAATAGACTTGGGATAGCAACACCACCATCACCAGCATCACCACCACCATCTCCAGCATCACCACCACCACCATCTCCAGCATCACCACCACCACCATCTCCAGCATCACCACCACCACCATCACCTCAACTTCTCTGTAGTCACTCTTAGGTAACCAAGAGTCATCAAACTATTGTGGCCGGCCACACGACTACCCTTCCTTCCCTCCCACATGCCCTCAACGTTAATAGCTCCCCCCCCTCCCCCTCCCTCCCTCTACACTCCAAGTGACCTGACCTTCCTGGAAACGGGAAGGTCAGGTCACGCTCTGCTAGACAGGCACAACACCTACTGTCCAGCCTGGGAAATGAACATCGTCGAAAGGTCGAGGGGGGTGGGGGGGGTGAGGGGGGGGGTTGTCAATGAAAGATCCATAACAGTTTGGCAGCGCCTATACCTCCATATAGCAACCATTATCCGATATAAAAATTGATTTTTTTCTGACGTTATGATACACATCAACGGTGTTTGGTCTCAATGAAATCACAAAGCCAAGTTTCTTCAGTAACGTCAGTTCTGCGAGAGCAAAAATCAACCTCTAATTTATACTTGTTCAAAACCTCTCACAGAAGAATAACTTCTGAACATCTCATTGAATCCGTCGGGAAGCGTTACCACTGAACTAAACAATCGAAATACGTCGAATCCGACCGTCTAAATGAACGCTAAGTTAGTTATAGGGAGCAATAGTTTGAAAGGAAACTAAGGACAACTATGCTACTATTTTACTGCCCCTTTGTTTAGAACGACTATTGTGGCAAGTCTCCTTCCTGTGAGCGATCACAACGAAGGTGCTTGAGCAAGCGTGAGAATCATCATGATTGTGTCCAAAATATGACCAACAGATACCGTTTGTCAATGCGTCAGTGTCCGTCTGTCCGTCAGCGATCACACACTTACACGGAATACACTGGCAGGCGCCCAGGTGGAGGCCGGCGCCCAGGCGGAGGCAGGCGCCCATTCGGAGGCCGGCGCCCATTCGGAGACCGGCGCCCAGGCGGAGGCCGGCGCCCAGGCGGAGGCCGGCGCCCAGGTGGAGGCCGGCGCCCAGGCGGAGGCCGGCGCCCAGGTGGAGGCCGTGAGAGCGTCGTCAGAATACAGCAGCAACTCGAGGCAAGACTTATTTTTGCAAAACATTTTCTTCCTCGTAAAGACGAGTAAAGGTCAACATATCCCCAAGTGCCACAGTGGAGGAAGACGGCGCTTCAGACCAGTGTTTTCTTCACATGAACTTTCCCTGCACGACTAGTGTTGATATCCACCATCGCCGATATCCTCCTAATTTTCAAGCATTTATCATCATGTTGACCAGACCACAAGACTTGAGAATGGTCCAGGACGGACCGAAACGTCGTCGTCCCTTCAATTTCTAGTGTGTGGTCTGGTCAACATACTTCAGCCACGTTATTGTGACTCATCGCCTGCATTTATCATCATATTATTATGACAATTTGTACATTATAACAAAGATATACGTCCTTTAAAACTGGGGAAAACCTTCACTGATGCCCAGTCTGAACTCTGCGCTTCTCATGTGCCTGAACTTGCCTTTCTGCCTATAAGCACTCTTGGTGTGGCTTTAGCACATAGCCCGGGGCTACGTACCTTCCTTGGCGGAACACACTAAAACTCCCAACAGAAATATTACTATAAAAATCAACCAGAATATTACCTTTTGTTACTGTTGTCCACGGCGTGGACCAGACCAGTCTAGTTACCGGAGGGGGTGAGGGTTGGAGGGGGGTCTGGGCCTCTGGGGTTGGTGTTGGGGGGTTTGGGTTGGGGGGAGGGGAATGCTATGGATGCCCCCGGGATGAAAGAGTGAGCGGCTGTGATGATGGCCACATTCCTATCATATTGCCTTGATATAAATCACAGTTATCGCCCCCCCCCGCTTTATTGTTCCTTCCCCCTCTCTCTCTCTCCCTCCCTCCACCACCCCACCCACTACACCCCACCCCCCGCTGTATGGGGAAGTCCTTCCCTGGAGCCGAGGCTGAAAGCCCTGAACCGCACCGCCCTGAAGTGGTGAGCCCTTAAACCCACCACCATGTAGTAGGTGAGCATTAAACCCACCTCATCCCTAAAGTGGGGGCCGAGCCCTAAAACCCACCAGATTTGAGAGCCCGAACCCTATATCTGGCAGAGACATACCCCCCAAAACAATTTAGTGCCTGGAATATCACACCCTATCATCATAATGTTGGCCATTCCTCCCCATTAAATCTTGGTGAAAAACGTTTAATTAGGTCTCTTCTCTCTCTCTCCCCTACTCCCCCTCGCATAAATTCAATCGCTGGTTGGCAGAGCGAGGGGAGGGGGGGGGGGAAGGGGAGGGCCTTACTTCTTGCAGGTCGGCGTTCGATCCTAGATGTCCCAAGTGGTTGGGCATCGTTCATTTCACTCCGTTCGTCTATCCCAGCTTCTATCATGTCCTCCTCATATTCCTTTCATGTGCTTCCTCCTCCTCCTCATGATTATCTTTCACTTCCCTCGTCACTCATATCTTGTCTGAAGGGAGCACATCGTGAAGGAAGAACATCACAAGCTACACCAAGAGGGTGTGTAACACACTAACACAGTTAAGATCCTTCCATACACGTACCCGACATGGAGAAGCTGTCCCACCTACCCACACCAGAGACAGCTTCAGTACAACACACGAAGCTGACGTTCCCAGCTGCCCACACCAGAGACAGCTTCAGTACAACAGCTGACGTCCCCAGCTGGCCACACAGCTTCAACACACACACGAAGCGGCTGACCCAGACGTGACCAGCTTCAACATTGGGTCACCCCCCGTGTCGTGAAGGGTGCCACTACGCCACATTCCATATCTCACGCATCAACAATCATGATATTCTCCCAGAGAAGGCAGGGAGGGTTGGCATCACAAGAGGAGAGGAGTGGAGAGGAGAGGAGAGGAGAGGAGAGGAGAGGAGAGGAGAGGAGAGGAGAGGAGAGGAGAGAAGAGAGTGGAATGGAGAAGGTGAATAATATTAAGTTTGTAATATTTGTTATTATAAATAGCCCACAATAGAAGGGAACAATGTAGCCTAGCCTCTTCTAGGCCTAGTATAGGCATATATATATATATATATATATATATATATATATATATATATATATATATATATATATATATATATATATATACACACAACTCTTTACTGTCATGTAAATTACCATGAGGTATATTGTCCTGTAACACATGTATCACCCCCCCCCCCCTCTCCTAGTTACAATACTACGTTGCCTATACATTTACCTGAATTTACCCGAGGGCCACTATCTTTCTAGTGGCTTCGACGGGGACAGGAGACTGGCAGCTTGTCAAAACGTCCCCATTTACTGTTCCTGAGAATTGTGTGTCATCTACAGTTTGAACCGAAGCATTCTGAACTGTCTTGGCATTTGCGGCTTCGGCGGGTAGGCGGTTCCACGTCACGTACGTGGTGTCTGCACACAGCCTACTGATCAATGTCAATATTTTAAGGTGTAAACGAGCATCTATCGTGTTGGGTGAGTGAGTGTTGGTGTGTGGGGGTGGGGGTGTGGTTGTCGGGGGGGGGGGTGTACTCACCTAATTGTACTCGCTTAATCGTGCTTGCGGGGGTTGAGGTATGGCTCTGGTCCGGTGTGTGTGGTTGTGGGGAAGGGGAAGGGGTGGGGGCGGGGGTGGGTGTGTGGTGGAGCAGAGAGCCTCCCCTAGGGGGCCGAGAAGGTGTTATGAAGGGTGTCACAACATGCTACAGCGAGCCCCAGGAGCGGCCAGGAGTGTGTGTGTTCCTTACCTTGTCGCGCGCTGGTTTAACGCCTCGCCAGGATTTATGAAGACGAAGTCGCGGTATACAGCATGTTCGCCTGATGGGTCCTGCCATGTTGACACGCCTTGAACGCATCTCCCGCCACTTCTTGCCTTCATTTCCTCCCCCCCCCCCCCCCCCGTCATCTCTCTGCTGCACTCCCTCTCTCCTGTCCAATCACTTGGGCTGGACGGTAGAGCGACGGTCGCGCTTCATGCAGGTCGGCGTTTAATCCCCGACCGTCCACAAGTGGTTGGGCACCATTCCTTCCCTCCACCCATGTCCCATCCCAAATCCTTATCCTGACCCCTTCCCAGTGCTATATAATCGTAATAACTTGGCACTTTCCCCTCATTATTCCCTCCCCCCCTCTCCACACCCACCCCCCACCCATTTCTACCACAGTGTTGGGGTCAGATGTGTAACATTTCCGGGTGAAGGACAGGTGTGTTAACGAGGCAGGTATATTAATGGTACAAGTGACGGTGCTGCCGCCATTGTTGACTTCAGAGTGCAGGGAAGGTGGGGTCCACAGTGTCTGGGGGTCACCTGTGGGTGGGGTCCACAGTGTCTGGGGGTCACCTGTGGGTGGGGTCCACAGTGTCTGGGGGTCACCTGTGGGTGGGGTCCACAGTGTCTGGGGGTCACCTGTGGGTGGGGTCCACAGTGTCTGGGGGTCACCTGTGGGTGGGGTCCACAGTGTCTGGGGGTCACCTGTGGGTGGGGTCCACAGTGTCTGGGGGTCACCTGTGGGTGGGGTCCACAGTGTCTGGGGGTCACCTGTGGGTGGGGTCCACAGTGTCTGGGGGTCACCTGTGGGTGGGGTCCACAGTGTCTGGGGGTCACCTGTGGGTGGGGTCCACAGTGTCTGGGGGTCACCTGTGGGTGGGGTCCACAGTGTCTGGGGGTCACCTGTGGGTGGGGTCCACAGTGTCTGGGGGTCACCTGTGGGTGGGGTCCACAGTGTCTGGGGGTCACCTGTGGGTGGGGTCCACAGTGTCTGGGGGTCACCTGTGGGTGGGGTCCACAGTGTCTGGGGGTCACCTGTGGGTGGGGTCCACAGTGTCTGGGGGTCACCTGTGGGTGGGGTCCACAGTGTCTGGGGGTCACCTGTGGGTGGGGTCCACAGTGTCTGGGGGTCACCTGTGGGTGGGGTACACGTGATGTGGTTTCACAGATCTCTCCTTTCCAGAGAACAACGGATAGACCCCCCACAGGTAATTCCCCCCCCCCCCTCTCTCTCCCCCTCTCCCTCTCCCCGTCTCCCACAGACGTGGCCAGACATTTACAATGCTAAGCAGCATATATTAATTTAGAACCTGTACTTGAGGTCGATCTCGAACCCATTGTTGATGTGACGACTTATATTGAATTTTGTAACTAGCTCATCAAGATTGTAACTTGCCTAGCTAAATGAATTGTGGGGTTCAGTCCCTGAGACCATTGTGTGCCTCTGTAACCCTTTCCACTACCGCCCACAAGATGGGTATGGGGTGCATAATAAATGAACTAAACTAACTCCATGGACAGGGTGAGAGATCTGGTCATGGAGCCCCAACCAGGAGACTTCACCAACCAAACACACAAACAGCGTAAGAGAAAGTAAAACACGAAGAGTAGCAGATGACACGAGACTACGGGCCCTCCCCTCCTTCACACACACACACACACACACACACACACACACACACACACACACACACACACACACACACACACACACACACACACAGATATGACAGAGATAGATATGACAGAGCCCGATAGGCTCATGAATCTGTACACCTGTTGATTGACGGTTGAGAGGCGGGACCAAAGAGCCAGAGCTCAACCCCCGCAAACACAACTAGGTGAGTACAACTAGGTGAGTACACACACACACACACACACACACACACACACACACACACACACACACACACACACACACACACAGGTAGATAAAGACAGTCTATTTAACACAAGGGGCACACGTACTAGGGGACACAGGTGGAAACTGAGTGCCCAAATGAGCCACAGAGATATTAGAAAGAACTTTTTTAGTGTCAGAGTGGTTGACAAATGGAATGCATTAGGAAGTGATGTGGTGGAGGCTGACTCCATACACAGTTTCAAGTGTAGATATGACAGAGCCCGATAGGCTCAGGAATCTGTACACCTGTTGATTGACGGTTGAGAGGCGGGACCAAAGAGCCAGAGCTCAACCCCCGCAAACACAACTAGGTGAGTACAACTAGGTGAGTACACACACACACACACACACCGTACGAGCGCCAGTTATGGCCACTCACCGTCACACTTAACTCTTCATATAACTCAAATAAATATTACAAATCTTATTAATAATAATGATCACCACCTTGCAAGACTTGCGGCTTGTGCTGGGGCATTACTGCCAGAGGCGGCGGCTGTACCTTGGACTACTACAGTACATGACGGTGGTCACACGCGGGGAGTATGTGGCGGTGCTGGAGAAGAACTAGGGGCAGTGGGGAGGCTGAGGGAGGCACGGAGGAGAGGGGAGAGGGGGTAGGGGGGAGAGGAGGAAGGGGGGAGAGGAGGATGGGGGGAGATGGGGGGAGAGGAGGAAGGGGGGAGAGGAGGAAGGGGGGAGAGGGGGTAGGGGGGAGATGGGGGAGAGAAAAGAGAGGGGGGGGGATGGGGGGGAGGAGTGAGAGAGAGAGTAGCAATGTGAGAAGGAATGTAGAAAAAGGCGTTCGTGGAGTGGGAGAACTGAGTGGGGGGGGGGGGGGGAGAACACCTTCGCCCCACACTCCTCCCCACATGGGCCAGGGGCCCCCCATACACCTCCCCACATGGGCCAAGGATGCGCTCCGCTGAGCCCAATTCAGACCACCTCTTTATCGAGCTACGGTTCGACTATATTAATTGCCCGCCTGATGCACTCCCTCTGCTACGAGTGCTGATGGGAGAGGGGGAATGGGGCCACCGGGAAGGGAGGAATGGGGCAGGGGGGGCCAAGGGAAGGGGTGAGACCACTGGGCTGAGATGGGGGCTGGGGCCCCACGAGCCGAAGAGGTAAATGTCATATATACTCATATGTATACGAGCTGGTTGTGAATAGTGAGTCATGACATTCTGCCAGGTGCTTGCCTAATAGTGAATGCCTAACTGAATAAAAGGAAGCGAGGTGCTCCCCTTTGTTGTATCTGGTGCGACGGAGTTCTTTTCTTGAAGATGTTCACTTTTGCTCCGGTAATATCTCTTATACTTGCTGGGAGGATATTGAACACCCGTGAACCTCTGATGTTCACGGGGTGTTCATTGTTCAGCCAAATACTAATTTTCCCCTGGAACGCGATCCAGCAAGGGATCAACAACCACCTTCCCAATAACAGCGAGGTGAACAGTTAAGGATTAGCGGCCAAGTATTCTTCCATCTCCGGGGTCCGAACCCGGGCCAAAGCAGGTGAGAGGGCACGCTACGAGTGCCCCACACCAAAGCCAAGCAGGCCGTTTCTGGCCTAAGCAGTTTTGCTCGTCTTAGTACTTACATTCTTCCTGTCGTCCACCTTCTCGTCGTGGCTGTCGTCGCCGTCCTTGTCTGTCACCGGTCGTCTCCCGCTGATGACCGCGTCAAGGTGTAGCGGACCAGAGTTCTGTTTTCCTTTCTCGCGTCGTCTGGAGGAGCCATTGACCGGCCCTCGTTCTAGATCATCGAGTCGGGAGAGAGATGACAGACGGCCATTAAATGGAAAGGTGCCAGGCTATAGGAGGGGGGGGGGGCGGCTGGCCACGGGAAGGGGGCGCAGTTGCATATGTTTTAGCAGCCCTTATTGTGGCCGTTGTGGCTGACTCAACAGGACTGATTGAACCAGTAGTTTTTCCCAGCAATTGTACGTCAGTCATGTATCACAGAAGACTCACGTCACCAACCAGGATTTCAGGTCTACACCAGATGACCTGGATCCCAATCTGGGTGACCTGGAGTAGGCCTGAAATCCTGGTTCTTTGTCCAGGTTACATCGGCCTGGGATAATTTAGGAAAGACGTGGGTAAATACTGGTTCAGTAACAGGGTTGTTGATTTGTGGAACCAATGACCTGGTCAAACATGGCGTCGGGGTCACTTACCGGATGTGTGGCAAGGAATCAGGGGGACGAGGGCAGGGGGGTCTTGGAAGCTGCAGGTGACTTGTTCTTATCGGATTAGCTGTCTCTCACACCTGTACGAAGGCGTCTCTCCCATTCTCACCGCCCCTAAAACCTTTGAGATGTATTTTATCGTCTCAATAAACGTACTTGAACCTTCCCAAACATTTCCAGGAATGATGTATCAGCCTTCGTTATTCTTAAGCCATCATGCCTACCTTACTGCGTCTTGTACGTGCCCTTTCTTCCATACTTTCTTCTCCTCCTCTTCCTCCTCCTCCTTCCCCAGACCTGCATTACCTCCACTTGCACCGTCACCACCACCACCTCCCCCACCATTTCCTCCTTGAGCAAATAGCATTTCCCATGCACCCTTTCCTGTTTTTCCTGGCGGAATCCTGTAAAACCGGCGCAAAATCTTTTCTGTGATATTTACTGGCGCTGAGCTGGCCACCAATCCTCACTGAATATTTGCTCAGTCGAGGACACCCTCCAGCCAAACTCCCAGGTCGTGTTTACACCAACATTCCTGCTCCGCCACTTTCTGATTTTGGGGGAAGAAGCTTGTTTGTGACGCTTGCTTGAACATTTCTGCACCATAGTTTAAACCTTTGACTCATCACACCACACATCAACACCACGCCCCCAACACCACCACACCATCGCCCCCAACACCACCACACCATCGCCCCCAACACCACCACACCATCGCCCCCAACACCACCACACCATCGCCCCCAACACCACCACACCCCACACACCACCACCACACCCCAACGCCACCACACCCCCAAAACCACCACACCCCCCAAACCACCACACCCCCAACACAACACCCTCCCCCCCCTAAACACCAATGAACCAATGTGTTATTAATGAGAATACAAACAACTAATTTTTTCCCCGGCTGGACTTTTATCCACTAATTAGCCTCATAATTACATAAATACAGTCAAAATGAATTTTGTATATTACTGCGAGAAAAAAATGAATGTATATCGCCATAAAAATGCCCAGCCAATGGCCGCCGCTGGACTCGTTAAGTGACTGGAAATGTGTTACAGAAATGTTTATTTTGGCCAGGAGAATTATTTTAAATCCACGACCAACAGCACATCCTTGTATAACCTCCAGCGCTCAAGGATGTTTCTTCAAGGATGTTTCTTCAAGGATGTTTCTTCAAGGGGTGTGGAGGCTTTAGCGGGTCAGCCAGTCCTACCCACCCGCCATCTCCCACTTTTTTTTTTTTTTTGGGGGGGGGGGTAAAGAGGAAGGAGAGGCATAGGTGAAGGGAAGTATAGAAGTGGGAAATACAGTGAGAGGTATGAAAGCAGGCGGGCTGTCCGCCTTGCTGACACGATGTGTGGGTGTTGGCACCCCACTTAAACCCACACAAACCCACCCACACACGGGGGAGACATCTCCCGTCACGCAGGGTGCAGTCGCACCTCCGCAGATCTCCAGTATCAGCTCTTGATACTGGTAATGGCTCAAAAGGGCCACCACTTACGGGGGTATTCATACCCGTGCCACCTTTTGGGTGGCTTAATCTTCATCAATCAATCATCCCACCCACACCCATGTGACAGCCGAGAGACAGCATGAAGACACATAGCCGACCCATCTAGGCTCAACCAATCATTCCAACAATCACCAACCCCACTGACAATGCCCTGGGGGTCAACATTCCCTAACCTCCCCCCCCCACCCCAACCCCTCCACCCCAGCAACAGTGACCTCTACCCCCCTCCCCCCCCCCCCCTTCTCCATCAACAGGTGAGCCGTCGGTAAGTTAGAGCAACTCTTACCTGCGGGAGTGGTTCATCACATTCTATTAGCCTCAATTAGCGAGATGAAGGTATGGTGGAGATCAAAGGTGTAGCCACGATCCCCTCACACCAGGGGAGGCTGGCACTCGTCGACAAGGAAGGGGAAGGTTATATGATTTCCCAGACTGTTGCTGCTGGTAACCTGAAGCGAAGCGTAAACTTGAATAAATGATGAAAAGAACGTTTATAAAGAGTGGAAAGAGAGACGAGGTTTGAGAAGGAATAAAGAGGTTAAGGAGTATAGCTAATTACTGTACTTGTAGCTTGAGTAACCACTTGGGCTGAACGGTAGAGCGACGGTCTCGCTACATGCAGGTCGGCGTTCAATCCCCGACCGTCCACAAGTGGTTGGGCATCATTCCTTTCCTTCTTCCCATCCCAAACCCTTATCCTGATCCCTTCCAAGTGCTTTATAGTTGTAATAGCTTAGCGCTTTATCCTGATAATTACTTTATAACGAATCCGCAAGAGAATAAATGTACTAGAAAATGAGTTTAAACTAACGGTAGAATACAACATACATTCACAAGAATAAATTAAATTGAAGGCGGCCTATTGGCCTATACGAGGCAGATATTTATATCAACCTAAACTAATTCGTCTAGCCTACGCTAAAAATAATCCAGGAACCCCACGTTTATTGTTTTACCCGGACTAATTCATAAGTACCTATTTACTGCTAGGTGAACAGAGGCATTGAGTGTAAGAAAACGTACCCACACATCTCGCCCTATCCGAGAGTCGAACCCGGGATCAATCACTCGAGTCTACTGCGTTCCAAGTCAATAATATACCAGGAATTGTTAAGGCACCTGTAACGTCCCAAGGACGATCACTGGACTACCTGGACAAAATTAGCTCCACATATTGGACAAAATTGATCCATACGAAGTTCCGCATCTTTATACGAAGATCCACACGCAGGACAAAATTAAAATCTATATATAATAAATACCAAACCATGACAAAATCATAAGTCTTCAATAAAGTGAGAGGCACAAAGGAGAGGCGAGGCGTGCTTGCTGCCTGGTAAGTTATTCCCAACACACACCTGTCCGGTCCGGCGAGGCGCTCAAGTCCCCCCACGTCCACACTAAGTCCTCTCCTTCAGGCGCAGGTCCGCACAGCAAGCAGGCACGCGACTCACGGATATCTTCGAAGTTGGCAGGCTCTTGCAAGATTGCCTCGTCTAGTGTTAGGAGGGGGATGTAAGATTGCCTTACCTAGTGCTAAGAGGCTCTGCAAGATTGCCTTACCTAGTACTAAGAGGCTCTGCAAGATTGCCTTACCTAGTGCTAAGAGGCTCTGCAAGATTGCCTTACCTAGTGCTAAGAGGCTCTGCAAGATTGCCTTACCTAGTGCTAAGAGGCTCTGCAAGATTGCCTTACCTAGTGCTAAGAGGCTCTGCAAGACTGCCTCACCAAGTGCTAAGAGGCACTGCAAGACTGCCTCACCTAGTGGCAAGAAGCATAACTCGACTCCTCAGTTAACGTTCCAGCCTCTTTCATCACTGTATCGAATACTTAACTTAAAACTTCTCCATTCCTATACCTGCTTGATGGGGTTCTGGGAGTTCTTCTACTCCCCAAGCCCGGCTCGAGGCCAGACTTGACTTGTGAGAGCTTGATCCACCAGGCTGTTTGCTTGCACCTGCCCGCAGGCCCACATACCCACCACAGCCCGGTTGGTCCGGCTCTCCTTGGAGAAAATTATCTAGTTTTCTCTTGAAGATGTCCACGGTTGTTCCGGCAATATCTCTTATTCTCGCTGGGAGGGTGTTGAACAACCAAGGACCTCTGATGATGTTTATACAATAGTCTCCGATTGTGCCTATAAATTGGTTCCAATATTTTATTCCTATTTTGACTGAAATGATTTATACAACTAAATCCCATTCGGAGCTTGAAGGTAAGAGGATCACAGCACAAAGATATGCAGTTTAAAACACTACTTTTTTCCAAGCAATACTTTTTAATTTGTTTGAAATCAGATTGTTCAATATAATATGATCATGTGTAAACAGAACTACACTGTTTTGAACACAAGTGTAAACTGCTGTTTTGTTTATAAATCAAGACATTTATGAGCTCTTTGTTATCGGGTTCAGAGGCGAAGGGTAAACTATTACACACACAGTTTACTCCGTATAGTTTATACTTAATAGTTTGCCTGAAGGCGGTTTCGAATGGTTTTCTACTCTCCATTTCAGTCGTCAGACTCCATTTCAGTCGTCAGAGGAAAACTTGGCTTATTAGGCAAATCGGGCCTTGCATAGCAGGCCGAGTACGACGTTCTGGCTACTAGGTACAACATTATATATATATATATATATACATACATATATACACATACATACATACATACATACATACATACATACATACATACATACATACATACATATATGGGGTACCACCACTAGTGCAAGTGTAGGTACCTATAGCCTCGGAGAAGAAAATAAAGTACTCAGAGAAGACCTTGTGGATCCTCACTGAACACTTTGATATTTTCTTTTCCTACCCTTTGGTAACGAGGATATATATCGCGCGCGCGCGCGCGCGCACACACACACACACACACACACACACACACACACACACACACACACACACACACAGTCAGGAGTCAGAGAAAGAAAGACTTGGGGGTTGATATCACGCCAGACCTGTCTCCTGCAGCACATATCAAGCGGATAACATCAGCGGCATATGCCAGGCTGGCCAACATACGAACGGCATTCAGAAACTTGTGTAAAGAATCATTCAGAACTTTGTATACCACATATGTCAGGCCAATCCTGGAGTATGCAGCCCCAGCATGGAGTCCATATCTAGTCAAGGATAAGACTAAACTGGAAAAGGTTCAAAGGTTTGCCACCAGACTAGTACAGGAGCTGAGAGGTATGAGATACGAGGAGAGACTACGGGAATTAAACCTCACTTCTCTGGAAGACACAAGAGTTAGGGGGGACATGATCACCACATTCAAGATTCTGAAGGGAATTGATAGGGTAGATAAAGACAGGCTATTTAACACAAGGGGAACACGCACTAGCGGACACAGGTGGAAACTGAGTGCCCAAATAAGCCACAGAGGTATTAGAAAGAACGTTTTTAGTGTCAGAGTGGTTGACAAATTGAATGCATTAGGAAGTGATGTGGTGGAGGCTGACTCCATACACAGTTTCAAGTGTAGATATGATAGAGCCCAATAGGCTCAGGAATCTGTACACCAGTTGATTGACGGTTGAGAAGCGGGACCAAACAGCCAGAGCTCAACCCCCGCAAACACAACTAGGTGAGTACACATACACACACGGTTTGGACTTTAAGCCAAGATTTCACAGGCCTTTTAGCAATAAATAGGTACCTGGGAGTTAGACAGCTGCTACGGACTTCTTTCTGGGGATGTGTAAAACAAAAAGGAGGCCTAGTCGAGGACCAGGCGGCGGGGACGCTAAAGCCCCGAAATCATCAAGATAACCCTAGAAGATAAGACAAACAAAAGCGATATCACCACAATGTACAAGATACCAAGGTGAATAAGGATAGCCTCTTTAAATTGAGATAAAATATGGCAAGAGGACACACAAAGCTGGAGACACAAATGAACCGAAGAAATGAAAGGGAATGAAAGAAAACGTTTGTGGAAGCCGCCTCCATCAACAACTTTAAGGGTCAGAGTCGACCAAGAATGCGAACGTTTAAAACAGTAAAGGTATAACGCAACAGGTCTGACACGGTCAGGAGGCGGGGCATAAAGTGCTAGACCTCACTCCCCATAGTCACGGAGACCTTAGTACTGATAGATAGGTAAGTTGGAGGACGCAGGAAGACGACGACGACGACGACGCAGGAGGACGAGGACGACGACGACGCAGGAGGACGAGGACGACGACGACGCAGAGGAGGAGGACGACGCAGGACGACGACGACGCAGGACAACGACGACGCAGGACGACGACGACGCAGGACAACGACGACGCAGGACGACGACGACGCAGGACGACGACGACGCAGGACGACGACGACGCAGGACAACGACGACGCAGGACAACGACGACGCAGGGCGACGATGACGCAGAGGACAACGACGACGCAGAGGACAACGACGACGCAGATGAGGACGCCACAGAAGGGGTCGAGGAGCAGGGGCAGGGGTGACGTCAGGTCTAGGCGCCAGTCCCACCCGTCACAACATGTTTACCGGCAGACTAGAAAGTTATTTTAGTTGTGGTCTTGACGACTGAACCTGGTGCCATGTTGCCATAGTTACCTCTGCCGCCCCGGGTGAGGTCGTCTCACATACCGACCCTCCACCGGCATGCAACAGTTACACCAACAACAGTCGTAACTGCCGAAATTGCAAATCGTGTCAGCAGCAGCCAAAGTAGAAGGAGCATCAACGGAAGTACCCATAACATAACTGTTGATCTTCAGCTCCTCGTTACCAAACGCGTGCATAAGATGCATCTTCTTGAGGCTATCTTGAGATGATTTCAGGGCTTTAGTGTCCCCGCGGCCCGGTCCTCGACCAGGCCTCCACCCCCAGGAAGCAGCCCGTGACAGCTGACTAACACCCAGGTACCTATTTTACTGCTAGGTAACAGGAGCATAGGGTGAAAGAAACTCTGCCCATTGTTTCTCGCCGGCGCCCGGGATCGAACCCGGGACTACAGGATCACAAGCCCAGTGTGCTGTCCGCTTGGCCGACCCCCATCCCTGTCCCTCGTCTTCCCCTACCCATCGGTCCACCCTACCTATCCATCCATCCATCCATCCACCTCTCAGATACTCACAGATTAATCAACTGTCGCCGTCAATCAAAATTACTGGCAATGAAAGCTCTATATAGTAAACATTTATACGAGTCCTTATCCTGAGAAAGCGCGTGTCCCCAGAACACCGGAGTCATAATACACGCAATATGTTTATTTGTCATGCGTGTCTATGTATGTATTAACACGTTGTACTGAACGGGGTGAGAATAGCTTGAGCTACCTCATCCCTTTGTGTGTATTTTACCTCAATAAACTTATTTCAATTTCAATTTCAATTTCAATAATACACGCGACCTTAGAGGTGGGCTGGCAGGCAGGCGCCAGGCGCGATCCCGAGGCAGAACTCTGACGCTGGCCACATATACCATCCCCGCGGACCACAGTCCTCTCAGCTAATTGTTTACGGAATCTACACATCCTTTCCATTAGTATTAATTAAAGTGATATAATGTCAACGTTTCTATGCCTGGTCCTCGATAGATGAAGTGGATTTTTGAGGTTTCTGGTTTGGTAAAACCGCTGCCATCTCCACCACCATCGCAGCCATCACCATCACCGCCATCCTCACCATCATGACCATCACTATCACCGGCATCATCACCATCACCACCATGACCATCACCGGCATCCTCACCATCACCACCATGACCATCACTATCACCGGCATCATCACCATCACCACCATGACCATCACCGCCATCCTCACCATCACCACCATGACCATCACCGGCATCATCACCATCAACCAACAGGTAGCTAATCACATGGCGTGCCTTTATAAGCCATTACGCCTAACTCCCTCTCCCCCTCCTTTCATTACTAACAAAGTATAATGATGATGTTACACTATTTTATACGCAAGATAGGGAGGGGGGCCGGGCCAAAACAGTGCTAAACCTCTCCGACGCTTGGGGCGGAACTCTCCAGCTTTCACCTTCCATTCACGACTTAGCGGTCACAACTGCAAGTAAAAAGGAAGTCTTAGATTTAAAATGAAGACTTAGATTTTTCTTCAATGCGGTACACCCGGAGGAGCAAAAGGCATTAAGCGAAACTTAGCTAATGAGTTTTTAATTGGGCTCCCTTGGTATACCTTCCGGGGACATGGTAATCATATTGTAAACTGCCTAAACTCTATGTAAACTATGTAAAGCGAATTTTAAATTAATATCTACATTCTGTGACTATTTTCCCTGATTCCTTCCTTAATTTATCCTTATTTTACTTCTCTCACTCCCTCTATTTCTTTCTGTCACTCCTTCAAAGATAGAGATGGGGAGAGGGGAAGAGTCAACATGGGGGGGGGGACATGATAACGACATGCAAGATTGTATGGCAAACTGGCAATGTAGAAAAAAAGAGAAATAATATATAAGCAACATCAGATAGATTAGATCCGGATTGAAACTACACACACACAAGCTTGAGTCAGTCACAAGAGAGAGAACACCTTCACCTTAAAAATCGTCAAAAAACAGAAATGACTTAAAATCCAAACTGAAGACAACTTCGTACATAGTTTTAAAATGTAATTAAGGTAAAAAAAAGTTAAGGGAATAGTCAGACGACACTAAGCTACCAGATTAAGCATTAACGACTTCGTTCAGTACCACGCGGGAGCTTCCTAAACAAGGCTATTTGGCCTGGACACGTGTTGATCAGTCCCTCACTGATCAAAACTAAGGCACAGAACTGGGTACAGGTGACAGGATGAACAACCCAGCGGGTTTTCTTCCTATTGGGGAGTGTTGTACATGCTGCTATGGCGGTGTGTCCACTCACAAGATGAGTGGCGCTGCCCAATACTGTCACTATGGCGGTGTGTCCACTCACAAGATGAGTGGCGCTGCCCAATACTGTCACTATGGCGGTGTGTCCACTCACAAGATCAGTGGCGCTGCCCAAAAAACTTGCCCCTCGGGGCAAAATTTAAATCAACAGTTTTTAAAGTGAACTATAAAGCCGAGAAAAAATATTATAGATTTATAGAGCTACATATAATAATAAATAATTCAAATATCATAATGATAAAATAATAATATATTTATATATATAATAAACAACTTTTTGGTCTTGGTCCTGGGTACAGAAAGTAGAGAAAACGGAATTTTTTCTCAAACTTTGTTTTGTTCTTTGACTTGGACTTGACAGCTTGGGGAAGCTGTCTTGAAGGGGGGGGGGGGGTGAACAGTGTGTTGACATGTGTCACAGCTCAGGTCTTCCCTACGGCTCATCTGTGCCACAGGTCAAAACAAAGTGACGGGGGGGAATACTCACCCTTTTCTGTACCGTGTTTACCTAGAGACAGAAACAAAAGAGTTACTGTAACAAGGGGGAACCATTAAATAATGAGGCCAAACAGCGCACCACCTTACCCACTGACACCCATTGAGTGGATGGAACACACTAGGTGTTTGAAGAGTCGCGGCGCTCAAACTCTTCAAGCCCACCTGCACCAGGTGCCCCCCACGCCCACCTGCACCAGGTGCCCCCCCACGCCCACCTACACCAGGTGCCCCCCACGCCCACCTGCACCAGCCTCAAACGATGAGAGTCAAAGCAATTCCCTTCACGCCATTAAGCATAACAGGTCCATAAACAACAGTTTCAATCCCCCAGACCCGCGGGTTTACGACGCATGAGCCGGCTAGCAGTGCCCCCCCCCCCACCTCGTATACCTCTTGGATCAGGCAGGTTGTTATAGCTGGCCGAGAGCAACACACCCCGCCCTAGAGCCTACTCCATACAACAAATGGTGCTGGCTGCCCCCCCCCCCACACACAAGTGTGTGTATGTATATATTAAGTGTAGATATGATAGAGCCCAATACGCTCAGGAACCTGTACACCTGTTGATTGACGGTTGAGAGGCGGGACCAAAGAGCCAAAGCTCAACCCCCGCAAGCACAACTAGGC
This sequence comes from Procambarus clarkii, assembly GCF_040958095.1. Lineage (NCBI taxonomy): Eukaryota > Metazoa > Arthropoda > Malacostraca > Decapoda > Cambaridae > Procambarus > Procambarus clarkii. Next base: position 36,657,839 of record NC_091169.1, read on the forward strand.
GAGTACAACTAGGTAAGTACACAGCCTGCCCCCTGGAGGTGATCAAGATAATTAAGAGAAGCGGATGGTTGCTGGCCTGTGTGGAGGGAGGGAGGCCTTACAGCTCTTATCTCCAAGACCTTCCACAGCAGGCTGCTCAGGCGTCTGCCTATACCCACGTCACTTGATGCCATAACCTGCTACAGGCTTCCACCCAAGCCCCACCTGGGGGTCCTACACCCCCCCAAGACCCACCTGGAGGGCTTGGGGGGTGTTACACCTACCTCACCCAAGCCCCACCCTGCGGGGGCCTACACCCCCCCCCCAAGACCCACCTGGGGGTCCTACACCCCCAAGCCCCTCCTGGGGGTCCTACAACCCCCCCCCCCCCAAGTCCCACCTGGGGGTCCTACAACCCCCCCCCCAAGTCCCACCTGGGGGTCCTACAACCCCCCCCAAGTCCCACCTGGGGGTCCTACAACCCCCCCCCCCCCAAGTCCCACCTGGGGGTCCTACAACCCCCCCCCCCCCAAGTCCCACCTGGGGGTCCTACAACCCCCCCCAAACCCCTCCTGGGGGTCCTACAACCCCCCCCCCCCCAAGTCCCACCTGGGGGTCTTACAACCCCCCCAAGCCCCTCCTGGGGGTCCTACAACCCCCCCAAGTCCCACCTGGGGGTCCTACAACCCCCCCCCCCCCAAGTCCCACCTGGGGGTCCTACATACCCCCCAAGTCCCACCTGGGGGGTCATACACCCTTAACACCCCCCCCCCCAAGCCCCACCCGGCTGGGGCCTACACCCTGCACCTCTCACCTAATAATCAAGCTTCATTCATAACTTATACAAATGGTTATAATTATAACTAAATGCATATGACTAACGTTTGTTTTAATTTGTCAACTTATAAGGAATATGACCCTAAGGAAAAATGATTTTTTTTTTGCATTTTACCCAAATGACCTCCAGTTTGAAAAAAATAAGACGGATATTTAAAATTTTATACCCGAGTGCAATAATTTTTAACAGGAATTCATGGTGAGTGTCTATGTCTGAAGTTTTAAATTTAGTCATTCTATAAGGAAATTCGACCATAAGACAATAAAAAACATGTTTCGCAGTGTAAACCGAACTTGTATACATAAAAGTTCATAATACACATAAAATACACATAGTTCATATACGCATAAAAGTTTTGCAGTCTCCGTGGTGTAGTGGTAAAACACTCGCCTGGCGTTCCGCGAGCGCTATGTCATGGGTTCGTATCCTGGCCGGGGAGGATTTACTGGGCGCAATTCCTTAACTGTAGCCTCTGTTTAACGCAACAGTAAAATGTGTACTTGGATGAAAAAACGATTCTTCGCGGCAGGGGATCGTATTCCAGGGACCTTAGGATTAAGGACTTGCCCGAAACGCTACGCGTACTAGTGGCTGTACAAGAATGTAGCAACTCTTGTATATATCTCAAAAAAAAAAAAAAAAAAAAAAAAAAAAAAAAAAAAAAAAAAAAAAAAAAAAAAAAAAAACAATGGAAGAACATCCAGCTTACACATTCACAGCGAAGGAGGAGGGGGGGAAGGGGGGCAGGAACCCCTCTACACCACCCACGGAAGAGGGGGGTCCAAGGCAGGAACCCCCCGGTCTGATAATAAACATTTAACACCTCGACAAATCACATTTGATATTGGAGAATTGAGGGAGAAGGGAGGGGAGAGGAGAGGAGGGGAGGGGAGGGAGGGGAGGGGAGGGAGGGGAGGGGAAGGTTTATGGTCGGGGGTTGGGGGAAACCGGTGGGGGGGGGGGGGTAGTCTTGAAATAACAAGAAAAAATAATCATATTAAACAAAGCCTTGAAGGGGAGAGGGCGTCGTGATCCCTGGTTATAACAGGGCGGCGATGGGGGGAGAAGAGGGAGGAGGGGGGGGGGGGGAGGAGGGGGGGGGGGAGGAGGGGGGGGGAGGAGGGGGGGGAAGGAGGGGGGGGAGAGATTCAAAAAATTGTTTGCAATTCGTTTATTTGAATTATTATTATTATATTATATTTAGAACAAATTATTGACTTAGGTTAACATAGGTCATGTCTACGTTAGTTTCATCTCAGATTAAAAAAAAAACAAAATCAATAGCTTTATCATTTCATAAGAAAAAATAGAGATATACGTAAACGAGTCAGAAATTACATTTCTATGATTCTATGATAATGCAACAACGAGGTAACTGGCATCACATATAAAATTCATCTAACATCAGGGTTTAGGAGGTATACAAAAATACGCTATTCTTTTTTAAATATTAGAGTCAAACCGGAGGGGACAGAGCCCTATGGTCCAAAAGGACCCCATTTTCATGAACACACACAAACGTTCGAGGCTCCTATTCTCCGGCCGGAAGAAGTGGGAAGAGTGTAAAAATAGCCTAATCTGTTCTATCCTTTTCATATTCATGTTATTATCTAAAAAAAAAAAAAAACTTAATCCGGAACAAGGACTTAACAGGCTACATTCAGATACTATAGTTTGTCACAGTACACACTTCCCCTCCCCCCCTATCAACCTATCCAAACCATCTGTGCGTAGCGGAGGATCGAACTCAAGAAGGGGACTGTAGAGAATGTCACACATGAAACGAAATTAAAGTCTGGTCAACCAAGGTGGCGTTTAAACCCCGCTGTTCGCAGCCCGTAAGGAAGGTTTTTTTCTAACAAGCACGAGAGCCAACCACGAGGAAGGCACCGAACGAGGTAACTCTCCCACAATGACAAAACATTAAAAGTCGGGAGCATTTAGCTGTCGGAGGCGGAGGCAGAGCCAGAGACCTAGACATCTCCCCCGTGTCAACACCAATAGGTAAGCACGAGCAGGTACTCAGGAAAGGTGAGAAAGGAGAAAGGTGAGAAAGGGAAAGGTGGGAAAGTGGAAAGAAAAGGGAGAGGGGAAATGCTGGCAGATCAGGTGGCGGAGGAAGCAGGACTTCACTGTCAATGTCGACGTAAATCATTTATAGACGGGGGAAGACGTTAGGTGATGGGGGGTGGTAGGGAGGGGGGGGGGCGATAGGGAGACGGTGGAGGGGGTGGTAAGGAGGGGGTAGGGAGGGGTAGGGAAAGGGGGGAGGGGAGGCGGTGAGAATGTTGGGGGAATGTAGGGGGGAGAGAGGAAGGTACCTGGATTGTACCTGGATGGGGTTCTGGTAGTTGTTCTGCTCTCCAACCCAGGCTTGACTTGTGAGAGTTTGGTCCACCAGGCTATTGCTTAGAGCGGCCCGCAGGCCCACATACCCACCACAGCCCGGTTGGTCCGGCACTTCTTGCAGGTGTGGATATAAATATGTGGTGCTGGTGGGTGAGCTGCCACTCACTCCACGGGCCCATATTGATTGATTGATGAAGATTACGCCACCCACAAGAGGTGGCACGGGGCATGTGTGTTGGCGGGTCGATAGTGCAACACCCCCACACCATCACCTGACTGGTGCAACAGTAGGTGCAGTTGACCTAATCCTTGCTAACGACCTTGTTGTACCTGTTGCTTAATAACGTTACTTTCCTGCCCTTTGAATTACGTATCGAATCTGGCCTAAAGTTGCGCACGAAAGTGGCTTCCACAAGCACTACTTTCAGCACAATATGTACTTACACCCACACCTATACAGAGTACGTGTATTTACAGATATTTCCTGAACACATTTGCGTTTCGCAGCTTCTCACATGCCGCCAATGTTGTCGAGTCTGTGTGTGTGCCTCTGGAAGCAATATGTTGGATTTATTACCACTCTTATTTTTCTCATCTTTCAGATCTGTAACCAAAAGATGTCTTCAGAACCTTGCACGGCACCTGCCTTGAGGTTACCTCGAGGTGATTTCGGGGCTCAGCGACCACGCGGCCCGGTCCTATGAAGGCAGGACATCAACTCGCAGCTCCTGTACCAACCCATCCTCCGGTTTAGATAGCAATTTTTGTAGCCATGTACATCATCGGACACACATTGACGAAATGGACAAGTAGTAGAATAGCTCCAAAATAAAATTAAACACCAAACTTGAAAGTTCTTAGACCTAGTATACCATGCATACACACACACACAAACACACAAACACACAAACACACAAACACACACACACACACACACACACACACACACACACACACACACACACACACACACACACACACGCACACACTGGGGACTCAGTAACTCTCACCTTGAGCCCATCACCAAGGTCACACAAGACTTTGGAAATTTCACATGAAACTCTTGAATTATTTACGAGAGCAACAAACCTTGCTAGGTGTTTTTTTCTTTTTGTTCTACGGCTGCCAATCCTAAACAACTATTCTGTGTGGTTCGCTGAACTCCTCGAGACGACCATTAGGGTGACCACAGCGGTCAGCGCTCCGAGTGACCACTACGCCTCGCCAGAACTGCTCTCTCTTCACGTTAGTAGCCACGAACACCCACGAACACCTCTAACTAAATTCATAAAGAATCTGACTCGAACACAAATGCACGCACGAAGGCACGCTCATATATGTATGTATCTATCATCAATCTATCTCTAACACACACACACACACACACACACAAAGACGTTAGAAAGAACTTTTTTAGTGTCAAAGTGGTTGACAAATGGAATGCATTAGGCAGTGATGTGGTGGAGGCTGACTCCATACACAGTTTCAAGTGTAGATATGATAAGAGCCCAGTAGGCTCAGGAACCTGTACACCAGTTGATTGACGGTTGAGAGGCACGACCAAAGAGCCACAGCTCAACCCCCACAAGCACAATTAGGTGAGTACACACACACACACACACACACACACACACACACACACACACACACACACACACACACACACACACACACACACACACACACACACACACACACACACACTTTCGGCGGAAAATACTCGTTCCTCTCAATGCTTGATGAACAAATTGAGGAGAAAAACAGCAAGAGGCTACCAGATACAGGAAGGCTACAAGCAGCGGAATATGAGAGACTGTGAAACATCAGAACCACCATTTAAAAATGTGAGAAAACATTCAGAACCTTGTATACCACGGATGTCAGACCAACCACAGAGTATGCGGCTCCAGCGTGGAGTCCAAAGCACATGCAAAATGTTAAGAGGAATGCCGCCAGACTAGTCCCAGAACTACGAAGTACAAGTTATGAGGAAAGGCTACATGAATTGAAGCCCATTTTATAACTCCTGCATTTCCCCAAAAATTTCTCTAGATGAAACTATCATTTCAAGCACAAATAAAAAAATAATTGAATATCGAAATATTCATTTCGTTAAAGTTTTTCTTTTGAACTTTTTTTTTTTGCAATTAGAAGTAATTTGGTCATCTAACTTTAGCACATTCCACCATCTAATAATTATGTTAAAATCCTCTTAGATATTTGTTAGCTGTTAACCTCCCCCTCTGAGGGAGGGGTCCACCCCCCCTCCCCAGAGTCCACTTCCCCCCCCCCTCCCACCGGAGGGGGGTGGGGGGGGGGTGAGGGTGAAGTAGGGGGTGATAATCATCAAGTGGAGAGTTACCAATTATCGGGGAGCTCATTACCCCCGTGGTAGCTCTAGTCTGGTGATAGTGCAGAGGTTCCTCGTGCCTCACCATCACTACTAGTGTATAATGATGGTCTCATGGTGCTCCTCACCACCACCACCATCCTCCAGTGAGGTGCTCCACACCACCCTGTGACACAGCTATAAGAAAGATCTTATTCATAAAGTCGGCCAAGATTTCTTTAGAATTCACGTTTCTTTCCCGGGCCTTAACAAGTCACGCTTCGCCCAGAGAAATGCAACTCCGCGAGTACATTGAGCTCTGCTTGATGACCCAGAAGGCTCTAGATGGAGAAATATATATACATGTTGCAACATCGGTAATGATTTGCACAACAAGGATCGCTATTGCAGTGCAACTGCAGACATAGAGGTCCTTCTACGACGCCAGTCTCTAGCCTCATCTGCACACACACACACACACACACACACACACACACACACACGTACGTCCTCACCCATTATATCGCATTTTTATGAAATCTTTCAATCCGTCAAAATACGACGTATTACTGAAGCTGGAAGTACTGCAATATTGGTGTTCGTACGTTACTGGTTACGCTAAATAGTTCCCCCCCCCTTTGGTACCCCTTTGGTATCCTTTGGTACCCCTTTGGTATCCTTTGGTACCCCTTTGGTATCCTTTGGTACCCCTTTGGTATCCTTTGGTACCCCTTTGGTATCCTTTGGTACCCCTTTGGTATCCTTTGGTACCCCTTTGGTACTTCTTTGGTATCCTTTGAGGTGTTTATCAACTTTCCTTTTCAACATTTCAACATTATGTTATGCCCCTGTCTGGAGGGAGAGTGGAAAGGATGGTAGTAATGAGGGTAAAGCGCTAGGATGGGACAGAATAGGAGCAGGGAGAGGGAGATGGTGTGAAGAAACAATGCCTAACTAAACCATTGGGGGATCGAACGCCGACCTGCAAGAAGTGCGGTCGCAGGTGTATCGACGGCTGAAGTCATCGGCACGACTATGTTTTTTTTAACGAAATGGTCGATTATTTTAGAAATTAGACATAATAGGTGAGAGAACAGGGTAATTACTATGTATATTTAGGTAAACTGGTGAGAGAACAGGGTAATTACTATGTATATTTAGGTAAACTGGGCTGAGGTTCTACCGACATCCAGGTCCTCCTCTTTCGCCATACCTGGTCTCCCATTCTGTATTACTCAAACTGTTCTGTAGTTTGTTCTGTAATGATTTTCAGACTTTTTATGTCTTAGGGATCTGTATTTAGGGGGGCCCCTGAACCATTCACCCAGCTACCACCCCCCCCCCTTTCATCTAGGGGCCCGCACACCCTTCTCGCTCAGGGGGCCCTGAACTACTCATCTAGGGCCCCACGAACCACTCATCCAGGGGGCCCCCCCCGAACCACTCACCCAAGGGAGGCCCCCCCGAACCACTCACCCAAGGGAGGCCCCCCCGAACCACTCACCCAAGGGAGGCCCCCCCGAACCACACACCCAAGGGGCCCCCCCGAACCACTCACCCAAGGGGCCCCCCCGAACCACTCACCCAAGGGGCCCCCCCGAACCCTTCATGTTCCACAGCTTTCACCCCTATAAAACAATGAGGGGTTCTAAGCACATTTGCATTTTACATCTGCGGCTCCCCGCCGTGAGGGGGGGGGGGGAGAGAGGGAGCTGGGGGTTGGCTGTCCCCCCTACCCCCCACAGCAGGCGAGAGAGGGGGTGCTGTCCCCCTTCTCCCATTAGGTAATTCCACTTTACCTCTTCATATTACTCATTACTCACGGTTTTCTTCACTTTTCCCGTTTATTACTAGTATTTATATTTTATTTTCTCGCTAAACTCGTTATTATAAAGCCAGCGTTATCAGGTTGGCCCCCCCCCCCCACTCAAACAGCGTTACCAGCCAGTTTCGTTGCCCCTTCACCCATGGTTACTCTCCCTACACTGACCTCCTCCATCCATTAATTATTCACAAACTATCCCTTCCTCCCCCCCCCAATCCATACACACACACACACACACACACACACACACACACACACACACACACACACACACACACACACACACACACACACACACACAGGCTAATACTAATACTCTGCTTCCTGTCAGTTCATTATTTCCCACCCTTGTTCTTTTTCCTGCAGAAGAACCTGTCTGGTGTTTCCAAGACCAGATGGCTGACCACTTGAGGCACGTGTACCCGAGGTTCACAACCACTAGCTTACCTTGAGGTGCTTCCGGGGCTTAGCGTCCCCGCGGCCCGGTTGTCGACCACTAGCTTAATGCCTGATCCAAAACAGGCGCACTTCGTTTCAGAGGCCGAGACGGCGATCCCAGCTCCACCATGGTGGTCAGTGAATGTCTCACTGCTCCACCATGGTGGTCAGTGAATGTCTCACTGCTCCACCATGGTGGTCAGTGAATGTCTCACTGCTCCACCATGGTGGTCAGTGAATGTCTCACTGCTCCACCATGGTGGTCAGTGAATGTCTCACTGCTCCACCATGGTGGTCAGTGAATGTCTCACTGCTCCACCATGGTGGTCAGTGAATGTCTCACTGCTCCACCATGGTGGTCAGTGAATGTCTCACTGCTCCATCATGGTGGTCAGTGAATGTCTCACTGCTCCACCATGGTGGTCAGTGAATGTCTCACTGCTCCACCATGGTGGTCAGTGAATGTCTCACTGCTCCACCATGGTGGTCAGTGAATGTCTCACTGCTCCATCATGGTGGTCAGTGAATGTCTCGCTGCTCCATCATGGTGGTCAGTGAATGTCTCACTGCTCCACCATGGTGGTCAGTGAATGTCTCACTGCTCCACCATGGTGGTCAGTGAATGTCTCACTGCTCCATCATGGTGGTCAGTGCCCCCTGTGGCAGCTGCAACATGGCGCTCAACATGACCAGCCCCCCCCCCTCCCTCCCCCCTCCCTTCAAATTACCATACTCTCACAATTATAACCTTCCCAGTGCACGACCCCAACATTTCCGACTGCATTTCCCTATTCAACAATTGCAACATGCACCCCTTCACCCCCCCTTGCCATAACACCCCCCTTTGCCATAACACCCCCCCCCCTTGCCATAACACCCCTGCCCTGCCATCAAGTCTCTTCAGGACGGTCTCTTCTACACGAGTGGGGTCCAAGACCTGAGAAAGCTATCTTACCCCCTCGACGTCGTAACTACTCTATAGAGAAACCTATCATAACCTAACCCAATCTAACCTAACTTAAACCTAACCTAACCCAACCAAAATGAGAGGGGGGGACTGTGAGCTCTATATGTGGAGAACACAGTGTGGGGGAGCTTTATTCTGACGTCATGCCTCAGGTTTTAGACCCTACTCTAGACTAGACTATGGACCCTCCCTATTCTAATTTCTCTACCCAGTTTCCAATCACCTCGCTCCTCTTTTCCAGTCACCTGTGCTCTATGGGAGACTCTAGGAGAGACTAGACTGATTACTCCCTCCTGCACAACTCTAGATACAACCCTCTTTCCCCTTCTTGTACCTGTTCCGTACGAGTCTGTGGTCCCTATCCCCGCCCTCCCCCATCCTATAGACAATTCATCCCCCTACCGTCCCATACATACTCCCCTCACTCCTCCTGGCTTAGCGAGAGAGGGGACGGCGCTCCCCTCGTGCGGTTATTCATGAGCCTCATACATCAACAAGTGTGCCAGAAGCAGACAGCCAATTTGTGTGTGTGTGTTGCCGTGTTCCATGTTAACTCCCCGCGACCATTACTTTTAACAGCCGGCCCGCTAAACCTGGCTGCTAAACCCGCCCTCATTACGCCGGCAATAATTGCAATAAACACCCGGAGGACCGCATGAAAATTAATTAAATGAGTATAAACGTATAGAGGTAGCGAGGCTGGGTAAGTGTAGAGGGGGGGGGGGGGGGCGCTGTTAACGGCCTGTTTGTCTTCACGGACCGTTGGAGCAACAGATTTTTTTACCTTACATATGCTACGCTATCTACCCCCCCCCCTCCCCCTTCCTCCCTCTCTCCATCTCCCTCCCTCTCACCTATTTGTGTCTGCAGGATCGAGCATTGACTCTTGGATCCCGCCTTTCGAGCATCGGTTGTTTACAGCAATGACTACGGTCCTATTTCCCTATCATAACTAGTTTTAAAATTATGAATAGTATTTGCTTCCACAACCTGTTAAGTGCATTCCATTTTTCCACTATTCTCACGCTAAAAGAAAACTTCCTAACATCTCTGTGACTCATCTGAGTTTCCAACTTCCACTGATGTCCTCTCGTTCTGTTACTATTCCGTGTGAACATTTCGTCTATGTCCACTATGTGCATCCCCCTGAGTATTTTATACGTTCCTATCATGTCCCCCCCTCTCGTGTGTGTGTGTGTGTGTGTGTGTGTGTGTGTGTGTGTGTGTGTGTGTGTGTGTGTGTGTGTGTGTGTGTGTGTATACTCACTCAATTTTACTCGCCTAGTTGTGCTTGCAGGGGTTGAGCTCTGGCTCTCTGGGCCCGCCTCTCAACTGTTAATCATTTCTTTTTTCACCCCCCCCCCCAGGAAGCAGCCCGTTGCAACTGTCTAACTCCCAGGTACCTATTACCTGCTAGGTGAACCGGGGCATCAGGATGAAAAAACTACGCATTTGTTTCCGCCTCCGCCGGGGATCGATCCCCAGACCCTAGGACTACGAATCCCGAGCGCTGTCCACTCATCCGTCTGGCCTACCCCCCCCCCCTCCCCTCTCTCCCTCCCTCCCCCTATACTGGACCACTAATATGGAACAGAAGCGTCTTCACTTGAACGGTTGGGCAGGTTACCTCCTGTGTGTACCTTTCCTTTGGATCTCATACAAAATTTAGAATACCTGCCGCTCTGTCAGTTCCCGTAAACTGTTGGTTTACATGTTAAAATAGCCGCCGGGTTCCAGGAGCAAGGGGGGGGGGGGAGGCGAGGGTTGTATATAATGCATGTTATGTAAATGTCCTGTATTCTGTAATACGTTTGCTGGTTTAATTAATGGACATTAAGTTACAATACTGGACATTAATGACGAGAGAACTGGTTCTATATCGCGAGAAACCCTAAGATTTTTTGGTCGCCTTTATTACTTCTACGCGGCTTAGTCCTCATGTTGAAATGCAATCCCTGTATGTGCGCCTATATGCGCGCGCCAGCGCTCATTCTGCAGTTTTTTTGGGGGGGAGTAAAGAGGAAGGAGAGGCATAGGTGAAGGGAAGTATAGAAGTGGGAAATACAGTGAGAGGTATAGAAGCAGGCGGGCTGTCCGCCTTGCTGACACGATGTGTGGGTGTTGGTCTGCAGTCTTACTGAAAAAAAAACACCCTGGTCTCTTCCCACACATTAATGTATAGTATTTCAGTTAACCAATTACTCCGTAAACGAAGCTATTAAACAAAACAGACGAACAAACACTCGACATATTAACACAGTTGTGTGATTAAAGACTAAAGCAAATGTTGAGAAGGAATAAAAGTCCAGCTTAAACAAAATTCTAATTTTATTCTTAGTATGGTTGGGGAGCGACCCCGCCCCAGGGTCCCTGGGGGCCCCTGGAGGCTGCAGGGGGACCCCAAGGGACACCCCCCCTGGAGGGAGCCCCAGACAACCCCCCCCTCACTCCTGGGATAATGAGACCAGTCAATAATGCATTCACCATACCCACCTCACCATCACGCTGCCCTCTGGGCTCCCACCCTCATTATACCGTCCAGTCCTCCCCAGCCTCAGCCTCATTATACACAAACTCCGGATATAATGATCAAGAAGGATTAGTTCAAATATAAACTGAAATACCACACGAGGATAGAGCCCAATAGGCTCAGGAATCTGTACACCAGTTGATTGACAGATGAGAGGCGGGACCAAAGAGCCAGAGCTCAACCCCCGCAAACACAACTAGGTGAGTACAGCCCCGTTCTCTTAATCTGCCGCCACTCCGTAACAAACCCGACCTACTTAACCACAATCCCCGACCGTCCACAAGTGGTTGGGCACCATTCCTTCCACCCGTCTCACTCGAGAAACTTTAAAAACAATTAATAAAATTATTAAAAAAATAAAATTGAAGTCCATTCTATCATTTTATTTTGGCCTGACGGTAAGAGGCGTTTCGTGAGCCCTTGTTAACGAAGGTTAACGAAGGTTAACGAAAAGTATCTCTTAGCGTCAGGTTATAATAAAATGTTAAAATAAACTTTTAAAGATCTAATTTTTTAACTTCTTCCTCAAGTGAAGGAGACCCTACGAAAAACGAGAGGATTCGCGCTAGAATTATTAATATCATTATATTATATATATATATATATTATATATATATATTATATATATATATATATATATATATTATATATATATATATATATATATATATATATATATATATATATATATATATATATTATATATATATATATATATATATATATATATATATATATATATATATATATATATATATATATATATAGAGCCGAAGGAATATTATATGCCTGAATGCTCACAAATTTTTTTTTTTTTTTTTTTTTTTTTTTTTTTTTTTTTTTTTTTTTTTTTTGAGATATATACAAGAGTTGTTACATTCTTGTACAGCCACTAGTACGCGTAGCGTTTCGGACAAGTCCTTAATCCTACGGTCCCTGGAATACGATCCCCTGCCGCGAAGAATCGTTTTTTCATCCAAGTACACATTTTACTGTTGCGTTAAACAGAGGCTACAGTTAAGGAATTGCGCCCAGTAAATCCTCCCCGGCCAGGATACGAACCCATGACATAGCGCTCGCGGAACGCCAGGCGAGTGTCTTACCACTACACCACGGAGACTGCCAATAATAATGAGTAATGTGAGAATAATCCATTGGTCATGACTTCAATCATGTGTATCCATAACTATTACACGAATACAAATATGGACACATGCAGGCGACATGTATCATGTATACCAGAGCCACAACGGGAATAATTGTAATCATCACACATCGGGCAACCACACTGCACACGGGCGTAACTATGCATAAAAAATGTTTCACTCACATAATATGAGTAACTAAATCTTTCGCCTTCGCTCACAGCCTCATTCTCTGGCAATCTGAATAACTGAATAAACACACATAAATGAACATTAATAATATACCTGGTTGATACCTGGTTGATGGGGTTCTGGGAGGTCTTCTTCTCCCCAAGCCCGGCCCGAGGCCAGGCTCGACTTGTGAGAGTTTGGTCCACCAGGCTGTTGCTTGGAGCGGCCCGCAGGCCCACATACCCACCACAGCCCGGTTGGTCCGGCACTCCTTGGAGGAATAAATCTAGTTTCCTCTTGAAAATGTCCACGGTTGTTCCGGCAATATTTCTTATGCTTGCTGGGAGGACGTTGAACAACTGCGGACCTCTGATGTTTATACAGTGTTCTCTGATTGTGCCTATGGCACCTCTGCTCTTCACTGGTTCTATTCTACATTTTCTTCCATGTCGTTCACTCCAGTACGTTGTTATTTTACTGTGTAGATTTGGTACTAGGCCCTCCAGTATCTTCCAGGTGTATATTATTTGATATCTCTCTCGTCTTCTTTCTAGTGAGTACATTTGGAGGGCTTTGAGACGATCCCAATAATTTAGGTGCTTTATCGCGTCTATGCGTGTCGTATATGTTCTCTGTATTCCCTCTATTTCAGCAATCTCTCCTGCTCTGAAGGAGGGAAGTGAGTACTGAGCAGTACTCAAGACGGGACAACACGTAGGATCAATATCTCGGTTGCATTTTTAATGGACCATTTCATCTTGTGGTCCGGTAATTAAGAGCCTTGTCGGCACTCTGCCCGAGGTCGGGGTTCAATCCCCGACCGTCCACTAGTGGTTGGGCACCATTCTTTTCTCCCCGTCCCATCCCAAATCCTTATCCTGACCCGTTCCAAATGCTATAGAGTCGTAATGGCTTGGCGCTTTCTTCTAATAGAAGCTGGAGGGAACTGTCTACCTGAGATGTATCTTATTGTCTCAAATCTTATTTGACGTACCGTAAGTCTTACCTCGGTCATGGAAGAGAGCCAATTCAATATCTTTATTATGCACCCCATTCCCATCCCGTGGGCGCTGGAGGAAAGGGTTAAAGGCACATTATCGGGTCAAGAACTGAAACCTTTAAGTTCATTTAGCTAAGCAAGTGAAGCTAATCTTCTAGAAGATAGTTACACAATTATTAGAGCGCCAGCGGCACCTACGACCATCAGCTGGGCACCGACGCGCTCTCTTCAAAGCATGGAGTCTTCTCAAACCACCAGCCACAAAGGGGCCCCAATTGGCCATTAGTTCTGAATGCGGAATAACTACTCGTACGGAACGACTGTGCGTCTAATGAGGAAGTGATGACTCTCTACACTTACCTCCTCCAACGCCTCGTAGTTAACAGCCTGCAGGAACGGTACTAATTACCCACCACAGCTCCCGCCACGGTCACTCACCTGTAGCAGAACAACAACAATTATTGCTGGTATTTTACAATGGTTCAAATGTGTTATATCAATAATGAGAAAATTGTATCATATCATATATCAATAAAGGGAAAATCTGCTAATCTGGCATCATGTTAATGATGGAGAGAGAGAGAAGAGAAGAGAAAAGAAGAAGAGAAGAAGTAAAGAGAAGAGAGAGGAGAGAAGAGGGAAGAGAGAGGATAAAATTATATTGAGACAGATATAGACAACTCTATATAGGGACAACGAACAGCTTACAGTAACCAAAGACCGGTCACATGGAAGTGGAAGAGAACTGGTAACAATGAGAGAGAAGAAACCAGTATATAGGTAATTAAGGCCGTGAAAAGAGCAATTAGGGTGATGAGAAAAAGGAACGAGTCTTTGATATTAAAATGAGGACGAGGGAGGGAGAGGGGCGGGAACAATGGCTGCTACGGGCTTCACCTCAATTAATGACACATATATTGTACACAAAAACTTAACGTGTATTACTACGCCTTTTGCAGTGCGTGCGCGAGAGGGAGCGAGAGGGAGCGAGAGGGAGCGAGAGCGGGAGCTAATAGCTGGATCTTGCAGGTACAAGTAGTAATCTCTCTTCCCTCTTCTCTCCCCCATACATAGTTTCGAAACTTTTCTTATTTTCTCATACTTCCTCTCACTCTAGTTTATTTCATTTCCTCATTGTTCATGCGCACAAAGTAGTTCTAACATGCCTGTGACTTGTCGACTCTGTTTCCATTATGTACTCTGTTTTACCCTGCCTTATACTGAATATCCTCTTTAACCAACCCTACAAAATGCTCCCGAGTATCATACATGTCATTATCATGTCTCCTCGACTGCATCTCCAAGTGTGGCAAGGTTCAGCTCCCTCAGCCGTTCCTCACATTTCAGTCCTCACAGTCCTGGTACGAGCTCCGTTGCATACCTCTGAACTGGTGCAAATTTGGATAAAAAAAAGTTTCATCTAATTTGCCATTTAAGAAACGCTGCCCCCCCTCCCTCCATGGGTACTAAGCAAATTTCCCCAAGAGTTTATATTAAGTTTTCCTCTTTGTATACTACAAGAGCAAAAAAATAAATGTAATTACAAAAAAAAATAATTACTAGTTAGGTTTGTTTTTACCTAATGGAAGAAGAAGTTGTGGAAGCCGCCTCCCACTGAAGAATTCCAACGTCAAAAAATAGTTCAATTATAAACGCAACAGGCACAACAAGACCAGAAGGCCGAGCATAAAGAGTTTTAGGCCTCGTAGTCACACTGATGGGCAAGCCCTTCCCCTCCCAACACCCCCCCCCCCTGCCCAACAACCCCCTACCACCCCCCCCCCCCGTTTCCCCCAAGAGGGTCTATTTTGTCTATTGAAGCCACCGTAACTAGAGCCAAATAAAATATTCACATAATCATCAGTACATTATAACATGCTGCCTGTTTTTTTTTTTAAATTTAATCATTCATTTTAACATTTCAGTTAAAATTTAAATATTAAAATTTTGTACTGTTAATATTTTAAATCATTTATAACACTGCTCGCAAAAAAATAATTACACGACCAAATATTTACAAAGACTCAATCAGGAATACTTGTGTGTTTCGTGGCTCCGGAACAAATTAAGCGAATAAAACACACATTATCAAAAACTGACTTGCGCCCGCCCGCCCGCCCCTCCCCTCCCCTTTATACCCTTTCACACCGAAGGCCACACAAACGGACCATCTGCCCTGTAAACAACTCATACAATACCTCAACAAACAAGGCTCCCCCCCCCCTTCCCAGGGCTCACACCTCTCCCTCATAATACTCATAAAAAATGCTCTCCTGGCCGCCATCCGTCACCCCATATCCCCATCCTCAGCTGACTTATGAGGGGGGTAAAACAGCTGGCAGAAAAATAATAAAAAGGGGGGCAGTGAGGAGCCGGTTGGTTAGACACACTGACTACGACCTTGGGGGCCGGCGCCCCCTCGTCCCCCAGGTACACTATGTTCCTGTTATGGTTATACCTGTTATTACTGCTTTAATTACGAGCCGGGGAGTGAAGGGGAAATACGACAGAGGGTGGCCACGACTTACTCTTGCGAGAGATGCAGGTCGACTACATATTTAGACAACACTTGGAGATTAGGAGACTAAGCGTTTGTGTTAGGAAGATGGCTGGCCCTATGAGGGGATGATACTGGTTTCTGGCTGGCTGAATGAGGGGATGATACTGGTTTCTGGCTGGCTGAATGAGGGGATGATACTGGTTTCTGGCTGGCTGAATGAGGGGATACTGGTTTCTAACTGGCTGAATGAGGGGATGATACTGGTCTCTGGATGGCTGAATGAGGGGATGATACTGGTTTCTAACTGGCTGAATGAGGGGATGATAATGGTCTGGCTGGCTGTTAGAACCCCCACCCACCCTCCCTGGGGTTTGAATAAGATCAGAGTGCACACCTTTCACTGCTCATACCACAAAAAAGGATCAACCAAAATTTCACCGCCATAAATTTCGCTCTTAACACGCAAAACAACTTGTTTACAAAGCCACTAAAGCTACAGATGAAGATGAAAGACAACATGAAGTTACTATGACAACCGACTCGAGATCTGCCAGGGGCCAGTTTCACGAAGCCGTTACGCAAGTACTTACGAATGTGTACATCTTTCCTCAATCTTTGACGGCTTTGGTTAAAAAACTGTTTGTTAAACAGTTTACAAGCATGAAAACTTCCCAATCAACTATTGTCATTGTTATAAACAGCCTCCTGGGGCTTCGGAGCTCATTAACTGTTTAATAATTGTAAACAAAGCCGCCAAAGATTGAGAAAATATGTACAAGTTCGTAAGTGCTTGCGTAACTGCTTCGTGTATCTGGTCCCAGGGCATTAGCTGTATGGGGGGCCCCTCTCTGGCTTCAAGTAAACCACGGGATGAGTTTCAGACGCGTGGTTCAGACAGCTCTGAACGACGACTGGATTGTTCCTTGACCAGTGACACTCAAACACCAGTTATATGTCGCTCTTCGAGGCTGTTAAGGTCTTATAAAGACGTGAAGAACCACAACATAGAACGGAAGAGCTGCAGTCATCACTCACTACCACACCACCACCACAGCCGGCAGCCTCCCACTACACAACCTCCGCGGTTATAAAAGCTTTGTCTGTCGGAGACCCCAACGCTGTGTATGTAGGGAGCAGCCTTAGACCACACTCCACTCACCCTCCTTACCTTGAAGTTACCTTGAGGTGATTTCGGGGCTCAGCGACCCCGCGACACGGTCTTTGACCAGGCCTCCTGGTTGCTGGACTGGTCAACCAGGCTGTTGGACGCGGCTGCTCGCAGCCTGACGTATGAGTCACAGCCTGGTTGATCAGGTATCCTTTGGAGGTGTTTATCAAGTTCTCTCTTGAACACTGTGAGGGGTCGGCCAGTTATGTCCCTTATGTGTAGTGGAAGCGTGCTGAACAGTCTCGGGCCTCTGATGTTGATAGAGTTCTCTCTCAGAGTACCTGTTGCACCTCTGCTTTTTAACAGGGGTATTCTGCACATCCTGCCATGCCTTCTGGTCTCTTGTGATGTTATTTCTGTGTGCAGGTTTGGGACCAGCCCCTCTACCACACTCCACTCACCCTCCTAACCTAACCAGCAACGTACGAACCCAAGCAACCCACCTAACCTATCGTTCCCGAGGCATACTAAACTTATATATTTGAGCCGTTACTTTTCACAGTAGGTTGCATTTGCAACGTTGGTTCCCATAAGGTAACGAACGTGACCCATTAGTTGAGAACGCGGACTGCCTAAGCACCCACCAGCAAACAATGCTATTATAAAGAACGTCGCTTTTCGCACGTATGTGTTACATAAGGGCCAAAAATTGTCGTACTAGAAAAATAGAAGCGGCTGGCGAAAGTGACGTACTGTCCCGTTTTCTGTTGTGGGTCCTCTGGCGGGTTAGGAGAGACCACTTTAAACTGGCCGTTTTCTTTACGTTGGGGGAACCTTAGAAACCAGCCCATGGTCTGGGTGGTCGCTCCTGGGGTCACACAGCGCGGCAAGGGACCATTCATGCGGCCGGGATGATGGACATCTCTAACGACCCTATTAACAAGCTTCGCCTTAACTACCAAGGAGGGGTAATCAAGTCATTATACAGTTCCACCACCAGAGTAATGTCTCCATTACGAACAATATCTGCATTGTTCCGTGTTGTGCATTGTGGGAGCCTCAAGTGCCTGTAGCAGTTTAATGGACATCCATTAAAAAAAAACATTCAGGACCTCGAATCTGCGTTCAATACCTCAATACCTTTTTTGGAGGACTATATAACCTATATCACTAAATCTTAACTTGTTCGTACAATCAGTAGTGTCAGCACACCATAGTTAACCCCCCCCCCCCTGTCAGTAGTGTTAGCACACGCTAGCCAACACTACGGTTGAGAGGCGGGACCAAAGAGCCAGAGCTCAACCCCCGCAAGCACAATTAGGGTGAGTACTATTAGGAATCATCAGAGTCCACAAGTCCTCAAAACTACAAAACAATACAACTAGTCTAACCAATTTAACTTTAAAGCCAATTTAACCCTACAAGAACACAAGGTTCAGGAACCAACCTCCTCCAGTGGCCCTCTATTGAGCGTTCCCGGTACTATGCGAATCAATAACTTCCTACGGAGGGCGATTATACCACATCAACGCTTAGCTAATTCAGATCATTATGTTGATCAATGTGTAAGTGGTATGGTGTGGAATGGAACTATCAGGGGGGAGGGGGGAAAGCGCCAAGCCATTATGACTATATAGCATTAGGAAGGGGTCAGGATAAGGATTTGGGAAGGGACGACGGGAAGGAATGGTGCCCCAAGCACTTGTGGACGGTCGGGGATTGAACTCCGACCTGCATGAAACAAACTCCACCCCACTCATCATCTGTTGTTGTTTTAGATTTAGCTACTTAGAACGAGGTGTCCATGTAGCACGGGCTATGGTGAGCCCGTAATCATCATCTTTCTCGAGATGATAATATACATCCCAAAAGAATTGAGCAATTTAGACCATTAGAATAGACCCTCCTCTATTACAGGCTTTCAAGGGGCTTGCAAACCTCTACAGTACTTATTGCCGTGGGCTTTCCTTCTGATAATTACCGACATTCGTCTTGTACATCAAACTACAGTATTCGTTGAAGTAATAGTGACGCAGATACAAAATTTAAGTACATTAGCAGGCAGTGTTTTTTTCCCCCACGTTGTTTAAGATTCAGGTAATGGAACAAAAAGTTGCAAGTAGCACGGGCTATGGTGAGCCCGTAGTGGACTTACCTGCCACAGGAGCGAGGGGTGTTACTGTTAATCATGTTTTTTCACGATGCACTACGGTATGTGAGGTCAGGGAAGGTGAGGTGAGGTTAGGTTAGAGGTGAGGTGAAAGGAGACTTATCCTCAGTAATCTGTGATCCACATTGTCCAACGTCTTAAGAAGTCTTGGGTAAAACCTTTACACAAGTCTAAATCAGATAACTATCTTCATGTTACCCAGCCTGATAGCAGCAATCTTAAGACTTCAAAAATACAAACAAGATAAACATCGCACCTTTAATTCAGACTGAAAATTTTGCTATCAATTAGTCCCGTTAAACTAACCTCCCGTTAAAAATATATATCTTGCCTGAGCTATTTCTGCCAAGAATGTTAAGACTCCTGTCTTATGCTATTCCTGTCAAAGAATATGAAGTGACGTCAGCACCCCCAGTCACATCCTGAGCCGCTGACGTCAGCACAGGTACTCGACCCTCTCAAGTGAGTGTTAAGTGTCATAAGAGCCTCCGGGAGGACGTATTGCAACGATACCTCACAGTGCAATAGCGTATTGCAACGATACCTCACAGTGCAATAGCGTATTGCAACGATACCTCACAGTGCAATAGCGTATTGCAACGATACCTCACAGTGCAATAGCGTATTGCAACGATACCTCACAGTGCAATAGCGTATTGCAACGATACCTCACAGTGCAATAGCGTATTGCAACGATACCTCACAGTGCAATAGCGTATTGCAACGATACCTCACAGTGCAATAGCGTATTGC
>NC_091169.1:36678440-36795940 GCF_040958095.1 Procambarus clarkii
GGGGGTCCAATGGCCTCTACTTCATAAAGTTCTTGAAGCAAGCTTCCGTGACGACAAGAACCATCAGCAAAATTGACCACGGCGGCCAATGACGTCCACCTGAGAAAGTGGCCGTCAGACGCCGCCAGAGCGCGCATCGTCCGCTCACACCAACCTCTCCGACGCTGACCACAGCTGCTACTGGCCGGCTGGTCAGTAGCATCGCACATGTCAAGGTCACACACGACGTCCGCTGACACGGGGAAAGTACACAGACGGGAAAGTACATCGCCCGCCTTCCCCCCTTAAGCTAGTAACACACGCCGATGTTAATCATCTTGGCCAGGTGAGGCAGCGTTGCGTGTCGCTCGGAAAGTAACATTAACATTCTTAGCCAGGTGTTGTTCAGCTTCTGCCTCGCTCCGGTGTGTGGCCCGTTGTCTGGCTTTGGTGTGGCCCGGTGTGGCCCACTGTGGCCCACTGCGGCCCCGCACCATCTTCCAGGAAATGAGGGGGTGGGGGGTAGAACCCACCCACCTTCCGGGTTGCAGGGAGAGAGTACCTCCATCCCGCATTGGAAGGGGTCATACACACTACCCTTCCCTCTGTGTAATCTGGAGGCTGGATTAGGGCCCTTCCCTCCCATCCCAAGATACACAGGTAGATAGCAGGTCGGGCCACACCCATACACCCCCCTCTCTCACTGCCCATTCCTGACCCATAGACCAGGTACACCTACCTTCCTCTTCCCTCTGTCATAAGCGGGGGGACGCCGCTGACCAGACAGAAATGTGCAGCGTGTCTACTTTAACATTAAATCGCATTTGACGTATAAATCCCAAAACGGGCCAAAAAATGACGTACTATAAACCACGGCGGCTTGTAAAACTGACCTGCTGGTACTAACGCCAACTGACGCCAAGAACTTTCATTCACTTAGGAAGACACGATAAGAAACATGGATTTATTGTTATGGAGAGAGGAGCCTTCTTCCAGGAGGAGATATATAGATGTCTTCTATATATTTACACATACGACCCCCCTCTCTTCTACCTTCTTCCCCCCCCCCTCTCCCCCTCTCACGTACACACAGATGGTCCAGATGGGATCTCACCATGGGTACTGAAAGAGTGTGCAGAGGCACTTTGCCTGCCACTCTCCATAGTGTATAGTGGGTCACTAGAGACGGGAGACCTACCAGAAATATGGAAGACGGCGAATGTGGTCCCAATATACAAAAAGGGCGACAGACAAGAGGCACTGAACTACAGGCCAGTGTCCTTGACTTGTATACCATGCAAGGTGATGGAGAAGATCGTGAGAAAAAACCTGGTAACACATCTGGAGAGAAGGGACTTCGTGACAAATCGCCAACATGGATTCAGGGAGGGTAAATCTTGCCTTACAGGCTTGATAGAATTCTACGATCACGTGACACAGATTAAGCAAGAAAGAGAGGGCTGGGCGGACTGCATTTTCTTGGATTGTCGGAAAGCCTTTGACACAGTACCGCATAAGAGGCTGGTACATAAGCTGGAGAGACAGGCAGGTGTAGCTGTAAGGTGCTCCAGTGGATAAGGGAGTATCTAAGCAATAGGAAGCAGAGAGTTACGGTGAGGGGTGAGACCTCCGATTGGCGTGAAGTCACCAGTGGAGTCCCACAGGGCTCTGTACTCGGTCCTATCTTGTTTCTGATATATGTAAATGATCTCCCGGAGGGTATCGATTCATTTCTCTCAATGTTTGCGGACGATGCTAAAATTATGAGAAGGATTAAAACAGAAGAGGACTGTTTGAGGCTTCAAGGAGACCTAGACAAGCTGAAGGAATGGTCGAACAAATGGTTGTTAGAGTTTAACCCAACCAAATGTAATGTAATGAAGATAGGTGTAGGGAGCAGGAGGCCAGATACAAGGTATCATCTGGGAGAGGAAATTCTTCAGGAGTCAGAGAAGGAAAAAGACTTGGGGGTTGATATCACGCCAGACCTGTCTCCTGCAGCACATATCAAGCGGATAACATCAGCGGCATATGCCAGGCTGGCCAACATACGAACGGCATTCAGAAACTTGTGTAAAGAATCATTCAGAACTTTGTATACCACATATGTCAGGCCAATCCTGGAGTATGCAGCCCCAGCATGGAGTCCATATCTAGTCAAGGATAAGACTAAACTGGAAAAGGTTCAAAGGTTTGCCACCAGACTAGTACCCGAGCTGAGAGGTATGAGCTACGAGGAGAGACTACGGGAATTAAACCTCACTTCGCTGGAAGACAGAAGAGTTAGGGGGGACATGATCACATTCAAGATTCTGAAGGGGATTGATAGGGTAGATAAAGACAGTCTATTTAACACAAGGGGAACACGCACAAGGGGACACAGGTGGAAACTGAGTGCCCAAATGAGCCACAGAGATATTAGAAAGAACTTTTTTAGTGTCAGAGTGGTTGACAAATGGAATGCATTAGGAAGTGATGTGGTGGAGGCTGACTCCATACACAGTTTCAAGTGTAGATATGACAGAGCCCGATAGGCTCATGAATCTGTACACCTGTTGATTGACGGTTGAGAGGCGGGACCAAAGAGCCAGAGCTCAACCCCCGCAACACAACTAGGTGAGTACACACACGAGGGTGGCTGCGTAACGCAATCGACTCTCCTGGGTGTGTGACGCAAACCTGACTCATGGGGGTGTTGTAGAAGCCCCCCCCTCCTTTCCCACCTCACTCCATTCTTCATCTAGTTCCGTATTAACCACCAAATTCCCGCTCCAGTGCCATCATCATGCCGACTCCCCCCTCCCCCCCTTTAGTGCCATTTTCACCCGAAGCTCTGAGGGTCATGACTCGACCCCTTCAAGCTGGGGTTGTGGGGGTGTGCGGGGGGGGGAAGCGGACAGGGGCCTGTTGCTCCCTGATCAGCTGCTTGCTTATGTGTTACTCACCTAGTTGTGCTTGCGGGGGTTGAGCTCTGGCTCTTTGGTCCAGCCTCTCAACCGTCACTCAACCTGACACTGTGTATGGAGTCCACCACATCCACCGTGTGTACATATATGTTATGTATGTGTTTATTTACTATCTGTTTACCATGTGTCTGCAGAATCTAGCTATTTAGCTCTTGGACCTCACCTTTCTAACCAATATATTCCCCCCCATTATATATACTACGTATATTTCTCTAACACACGCAAGCACACACACAATCCTAGGTGAGTACACCCCCAGGAAGCAGCCCATAGCAGCTCCCAGGTACCTATTTACTGCTGGGTGAAGAGGGGCGTGTGTGTGTGTTTACTAGTTGTGTTTTTGCGGGGGTTGAGCTTTGCTCTTTCAGCCCGCCTCTCAACTGTCAATCAACTGTTTACTAACTAACTATTTTTTTTTTCCCCCACCACACACACACACCCCAGGAAGCAGCCCGTGACAGCTGA
Organism: Procambarus clarkii; assembly: GCF_040958095.1. Lineage (NCBI taxonomy): Eukaryota > Metazoa > Arthropoda > Malacostraca > Decapoda > Cambaridae > Procambarus > Procambarus clarkii. Next base: position 36,681,851 of record NC_091169.1, read on the forward strand.
CTAACTCCCAGGTACCTATTTACTGCTAGGTAACAGGGGCACTTAGGGTGAAAGAAACTTTGCCCATTTGTTTCTGCCTCGTGCGGGAATCGAACCCGCGCCACAGAATTACGAGTCCTGCGCGCTATCCACCAGGCTACGAGGCACCCCTGTGTGTATGTGTACGCACGTACGCATGAGGAAGAAGCTTTCACCAACACTAAAGAACAATGACAGGCGCTAGAGAACATGGGTGCGTGCGTGCGTGCGTGCGTGCGTGCCTGTGTGCACCCGTGCATAGGAGAGGGCGCGCCACACTAACTCAGAGGCAGTTGTCGGCGCCCCGGGCGGGGTGGGTGGTGGGTAGGTGCAGGTGGGGGTGGGCGGGGATAGGTGGGGCGGGGCGGGTGCTTACTCACCAAGCCCAAGACGCTGGCTAGAAGGCCAATGAAGGAGGACGAGGCGAAGGATTGAACTTTTGCGTAAAATACAATTCCAAAATATTTGTGTTACATATTGAAGAGATTCGAGCAGATATGTAAGATGGGAATTAATTTGTATTTTGGATGGCATTTCTGTGGAGCTTAACGGGAATTCTTAGCTTCGTGAATATGGCCTGGGGCCATATTCACGAAGCAGTTACGCAAGTACTTACGAACCTGTACATCTTTCCTCACTCTTTGACGTCTTTGGTTACATTTATTAAACAGTTTACAAGCATGAAAACTTGCCAATCAACTGTTGGTATTGTTATAAACAGCCTCCTGGTGCTTCGGAGCTCATTAACTGTTTAATAATTGTAAACAAAGCCGCCAAAGATTGAGAAAAGATGTACAGGTTCGTAAGTGCTTGCCTAACTGTTTCGTGAATCTGGCCCCAGGATCACAGCACAGAACACCCCGAAGGACAATTAGCTGTATTACACCTAGCAATTAATATATTTATATAACACAACAGGGCTATCAACAATTATGATAACATACAAGGCCGCTAAAGATACCAAACGCATAATCCAACTAGACCTTGGCATCTCAGTAATGTTAAAATCACACTATGAAAAGAAATTAGGTCTAACCAGTGAAGAGCAGGGCTGCCATAGGCACAATCAGAGAACACTGTATAAACATCAGAGGTCCGCGGTTGTTCAACATCCTCCCAGCAAGCATAAGACATATTGCCGGAACAACCGTGGACATCTTCAAGAGGAAACTAGATTTATTCCTCCAAGGAGTGCCGGACCAACCGGGCTGTGGTGGGTATGTGGGCCTGCGGGCCTCTCCAAGCAACAGCCTGGTGGATCAAACTCTCACAAATCAAGCCTGGCCTCGGGCCGGGCTTGGGGAGTAGAAGAACTCCCAGAACCCCATCAACCAGGTAATCAAATGTAAATTACAACCTATAAAAGGTCTGAAAACACTAAGAGAAGCTATGGAACCAATGTAATGGGATCGAACTGGCGTCCCTGGACTCCCCCTCCACGCACTACCAACTGGGCCATGATGAGCGGTTAAAGCCAAGAAATGTGTGAACTAACAGCACAGGGTATCTACCAAGTAATGTGATACAGTAATTGCCACAATTATGTTACGATATCCTTAATTACCGTGACGATAACCCAATTGTCACCGTCTACTATTGCGACAGTTCATAATGTAGTACATGTGTGTGTTACACAAAGTATTCATAGACGTATACTTTTCACTGGTGTACCCTGAGTGTATCTCGAGTGAGTTCTGGGCGATCTACTCCTAAGGCCGGCCTGGAGTCAGGCTATAACTTGACCTAGAAGGCTGTTGCTTGGCGCGCCCCGCAGGCCTACGTAACCATTAAAAGCTTGCTCCAATATATCATTATAATCTACATATTAAACAACCCCATGAACGAGAACGCATCATCATCATTCATTAATATCAAATGGTTAAGAAATTTCGACCTAACGGCCCTAGATACCCGAGCCAAGAGTCATTATTTACGCAACTTCTTACTATTTTTTTTTATATTTGTATTATCAGGGGAAAGCGCCAAGCCACAGCTGGCAGCGCCAAGCCACAGCTGGCGGCGCCAAGCCACAGCTGGCTACAGCATCCACCACCTTCCCCAACCCCAGAGCGCTTCAGCAACATCCTATTCTCCCTGCCATACAATAACGCGGAAGCAGGCGCCCAAACCAATTCTTCAAAAGGACACTATTCGCGTTCGTGTCAGCCCTGGCTGTAAGGGACAAGACTTGCTACCAGACCAAAAAAAATATCGAACTTGTAAACGATTTTGCGGGTGGGTTATCGGCGTGCGTTGTGTTGGTGCCGAGGGCGGGGCGGAGGGCGTGGTTGCCTCGTCTGGGGATTAGGGCCAGCTTTATGTCACGTTGACCTGCACGAAGAACTGTTGGAAGACCTCAGACGCCTAGAAGGATGCTGGTGGAGGATGGGACGAGACGTGGAGAAGAAATGTGGTTAGTGTACTGTGGAGGACACCAGGGAATAGAGGACACGGGGGAGGAGGGACCTCAAAATGGTTTCAGTTGACATGGGAGACTCATGGAGCATGGGAAGCATAGAGGGAAGCGAGCATCAACAATTGTGCATTAGAGGGACACACACACAACATACAGGCGAGGCATTAGTGAGGGTGGGCAGGGGGGGGGGATCACCATGGAGGTAGGAAAGAGGGCTTTTGGGGTAAGAGGGACGGGCGCCTGTAAGTGGGGTCCGTGGGAAGGGAAGAGAAAGGGGGGGAGGAGTTTGCTGCACATATATGGAAGGGGAGAAAGAAGGATATAGTGAATCAAACGGAGAGATTAGCCAGTTAAAAAGGGAAGGATTTGGGGGGGGGGTCAACCACGCTAAGCTGCTCAATGCATTCGTAACAATAAAAAGCTTTGCGGACAGCTTTTTCTGAAAGGCATCAACCAAAATGGAACATATAAAAATAGGGGAAACTGCGATTCTGATGTCGGCAGCGTAGCTTTATGTTCGAGTGAATGTAGGGGCAAGCGTGGGCCCGCCCTGGAGACCCGAGACGGAGGCCAGGAGACAGGGATGCTGGTCTCCAGGTCTTAAACACATGGCGGGGGATCATTAACCTATCATAACACTTCTTTCTACTCCTCTTCCCTCGCCTCCTTCCTCCTCTTCCCTCGCCTCCTTCCTCCTGAGTTCAAAAGGTAAGAAACGGAATTCACTTTTTAAATGTAAAGCTGCAGTGTGTGTACGTGTCCAGGGGATTTAGATATCCGAGAGGTCGGGATAGAAGGAAGGACGTAGAAAGAACGAAGGAGAGGGAGTCAGAGGACTTTAAGAAAGTTGAGGTGGAGAGGGACCGTAAGGCAGGGGAGGGAGAAGCCTCCAACACACACCTCTCTCTCTCTCAAGCCTCATTAAGCCGGGGATTACCTAAGAGGTCGTCTATTAAGCTCGACGTGAGCCTTGACGTTTGTTATGAATCGCCTCCAGCGAGGCTCTTCGGCCCTCGGCCACGGAGAGATCACCTTTGTCAGGTCTTGTGAGCCAGAGTCGAGCCTGCCTCTCGCCACGGGCTTCAACATCTGCCCCCCCCCCCCCCACACACACACACACAACGTTGCTCTATGTATTCCAAACACGGATCAACACACTCGCATCAAAAGATCTCTCAGAAGACAACACAAGTTCATATTAGCCCCGCCTCCACCCCCACCCAAACAACAACAACATGGCCGGAACACAAACAAGGGGACACAGGTGGAAACTTGGTACTCAAATGTTGATGACTTAATGTAGACGAAGTCATCAACAACAAAGCCTGGCCGGCATCCAGAAGTACATTAACACTCGAAACGGTTTCATGGGTAAATCAAGGTAAATCCATTAAAAATGCGACGTACTGCCACACTTTAATGTTCCTTGACAATGACTATGCATTAACTTCCGTGAGTAAGGTGGGTCGAGATATATGATGCTGTGATGAACACACACACTACCATCATCTGTCAGTCAGCTGACACCATCAGTGTTACCCTGACTCCACCTTAATGGGATGACTCATATCATCAAATCACAGTGCTTATTATCAATCCATTACGATGCAAAGGTTAAAAAAATAGCCGCACAGAAAAACACAAGTACACTAGGGTCATTAATATTGATGTATTATCCAGTAAGTAAAGTGTCTCATGTGAGCTTATAATACTCGCTCCATAAACTCTAAGCTATCATCACGGCACCAGTACTAAGGAGAGCGACTCGTCACTACAAAGTCAGTATCGAGCATAAGCTGTGACTCCACAGTCTGGAGTGTCATAATATGACTGGTGCCAACCTGTGGAGTGTCATAATATGACTGGTGCCAACCTGTGGAGTGTCATAATATGACTGGTGCCAACCTCTCATCGGCACAACTGCCACTCCCCCCCCCCCCTACACACCTCCCACACGCTCCCTCCCTATATCCCAGCAATTACCTCGACCCAGCCTATGACAACGCAGTCAAAAACGTCACTTGAAAGTTTCAGGACATTTCAATGGGCCGAACAGGCTTAAGACCAACAGGCTTAAGACCAACAGGCTTAAGACCAACAGGCTTAAGACCAACAGGCTTAAGACCAACAGGCTTAAGACCAACAGGCTTAAGACCAACAGATAACTTATCCCTAAGACAGCCCTCCCGAGAGAGAGAGACACCTATGGCTCTCTCCCGTAATCTATGTTATCTAACAGATACTTAACGTCAACACCCGGATATCCCGCCATCCCCCCCCCCCTTAAAATAAATATATATACAAGTAAATGTTTTTCTTTTCCCGCCAACGTTTGCGGGAGTTGGTCCCCGGGCGCCCCTAACACCTACTGACGTCGCCTTCATTAAATATGTAAACAACGACTTTTCAAATTCTGGCCTTTTAGCTTCTCCTCCTCCTCCACTTTCTCGAAAATAAAAGCATACAAAAAAGCAGCTAACACAGACGGTAAATGGTTGGAAGAAGCTAAGTGATAAGGTGCTGGAGGCCCAAACAGTCAGTAGTTTCAAAGCGTTATACGACAGAGTACTGGGAAGACGGGACACCACGAGCGTAGCTCTCATCCTGTAACTACACTTGGGTACACACACAGGCTTCCTGTCCCCCAACAAAACTAGTTCATTATAAGTAACGGTAGGTTACAGTAGCGCAGTAGGCTACGCTATAAAAGCAGTTACCTGCTCTCCCCGTAATAATATTGTGTGACCCAGAAGGTCCAGGCTCCGGTCTCTGCTTGGTCCCGTAGTGACCAGTGTCCACCCCCTCACACGTGTTGATTCTCTCTTCCTTGCTCCATTACCCCCTTCTCACTCAATACTCTCGCCCCCTTCCACCCTCCCCCTCCCCTCTTCCTTCCACCTCTCCCTTCCTTCCACCCTCCTCCATCTCCTCCTCCCTTGCAACTTCTCACTTTGCTCTATCACCGTTTCTTCCCATTTCTCTTTCAATCCTCCACCATCTCCCTATTCCTCCACCCATCTTCACCATCACCTATCACATTCCTCACCTGCACTTCCCAGTACAGTGAGTTTCCCATATCGATTGGCGTAGTCACCAGGGAAGGGATGATGGGGGTTATAAAGGGAGGGGGGGGGGTAGCAACACAGCCAAATGATGAACGCTGAGAAAGATACGAATTATGAGGGGGGGGGGAGAAAGAAATAGAAATGCTTGCATATAGAAAAAGATGCAGAAACGAAAGAAAAACACGCAGAAAAGGAGAAATAGATATAAGAAGAAATGTGATAAAGTTAGAGCAAAGCAAGAATTTATAAGGAAGGACGAGGGAAGATGGCAAGAGAAGACAACAATAGAGAGAGAGAGAGAGTCTGAGCGAAATGAGAGAGTGAGAGAATGAGAGAGAGAATGAGAATGAGAATATGAATCAACAGGTGTGAGAGGGAGGCAGTAGTCACAATACAACAGGAAAAACAAAGCCCAAAGTATCAAGCTTACCCCTGTGATCTCAACCCTCACCAGAGCCCCAAGCCGAAGGTGATACAGCGCCGCCTCCCTACGACCCAGAGCAAGGAACTCTTGCCACATGTCAGTCTAATCCAATCAAAGCTCTACAGAAACCCTAACTAGGCAATTGTAAGGAGATAATCCAATTAAGATCAAAGTATACCGTCTATAGAAACTTATTATGCGCCAGTCTTATGTCTCAGCTTGAAAATATATAATTCTGAACACCGTTTCATTCACGCCAAGTCCACAGGTTGAGGAGTTAGTGATGGTGAAGTTTGTGTTGGGATGTGTCGATATAGAGCCCCTCACACACACACACACACACACACACACACACACACACACACACACACACACACACACACACACACACACACGCACGGGGCCTCGTAGCCTGGTGGATAGCGCGCAGGACTCGTAATTCTGTGGCGCGGGTTCGATTCCCGCACGAGGCAGAAACAAATGGGCAAAGTTTTTCACCCTAAGTGCCCCTGTTACCTAGCAGTAAATAGGTACCTGGGAGTTAGTCAGCTGTCACGGGCTGCTTCCTGGGGCGTGTGTGTGTGGTGTGGGGGGAAAAAAAAAAATAGTAAACAGTTGATTGACAGTTGAGAGGCGGGCCGAAAGAGCAAAGCTCAACCCCCGCAAAAACACAACTAGTAAACACACACACACGCCACTGAGTGGTATGTACCCCCATGATGTAACCAATGGGGCACTTAGATTATTATATACAACATTTTTCGGTCAAAATCGCATAGCAACATGATTATCCAACATGGTGGCTGCGTTATCCAACATGGTGACGGAGGGGGGGGGGTGTCATCCAGCAAGTTTAGGCAGTCCAAGACCAAGCCCTTGAGCGCTGACCACCACATCAATTTCCGTGGAGCGAACAATGAACTCACTATTATACAACCCTCCTCCCCCCCCCCCCGGCCTCCTCCGAAAGCTCCTGCCGCGGAAACCATAAAAATCTGGAGGAGATCGATATAAGTGTGGTCGAGGGAGGAGGAGGAGGAGGATCAGATCGCCCTCTGAACGGAAGTCCTCCGGCCGGAGCCGCGACAAGGGGGCACCCACACACCTGGCTGTTGTTTACCCTGTGATAGATCGACCCCACTGCTGGCTACAGCAGTAGGTACACCCTCAGGCAAAATACAACTACAACAATACTACCACAAATTATTGTTGCTACAACAGCCCACTACTACATCAGCAATACTAGTTTTTAAAAGTTACAACAATAATACAATTATATTAATTCTATATGCTAGATGCATGCTAGACCTACTAATATACCTGCCACGAGAACATCGTCAAATAAGTCTAATCTAACACTTGAGTGTCCACTGGCGAAACCGCTACATCTTTCCTTGATCGTAGCGGCTATCTTGACCTTGTATTAAAGAGTAAATGAGCTATTTATACACTACGAGGTTATTTATAGCCATAACAACCTTGGGTTGTGATCTTTCCAAGCTCGTAAACTGTTTAATAAATACAGACTTAGTTACCATGATCGAGCAGAGATGAACAGGTTTCGCAAGTTGGCATTATATCCAAGACTTGCCGCCTTGACCAACATTTCCAAAACTTTAATATTAAAGAGTTTTCAATAAGAAACTTTTCTTCATTTGGCAAATATCAAACATTACAAGTTTATGCTGGGGTTAGCGGATCGGCCAGGCTGTGACTACAGGATACACAGTCGTAGTCTACGACTAGGAGGCTACGAAGTCGTAGCCTACGAACTACGAGAACAAACTGCTTCACAGACCAGCCAATCCACCAAGAAAAGTCTGACTACAGACTAGGCTTCGAAAGTAGCAAAACTCTTGAAATAATCTACAACTGCCTATTAATAAATTGAGTTAGGAATCTCCCGTCTCCTTACTCTACTAATTGTATATGGAGGGAAAAATCTTATTTTTATACGCCTATGCGCGTGTAGAACTATGGCAACTATTTTGGTTACAGAAAATAAGTTAAGAAACATGGTTGAGAGCCAATAACCCTGCCCCCCCCCCCTCCACCCTGCTTGGTGGTGTAGTGAAATGTTTTGTTTACCTCCACTTAGCGTGTACATTTAGGCGTTGGATGCTAAAATCCCTATTAACGCCCTGGATAGGCGGTTCACCTGAGGGTGAGGGGGTTGGGTTTGTGGGGATGACGATGCGCCTTTCTGTGGTGTGGGAGGGGGTTATGACCTTGGCGTGGGGAGGGCAAGTATGTGTGTATATATATACGTGTGTGTGTGTGTGTGTGTGTGTGTGTGTGTGTGTGTGTGTGTGTGTGTGTGTGTGTGTGTGTGTGTGTGTGGGGGGGGGGGGGGAGGGAGGCGCTCCCAATACTTTCAATAGCAGCTAAATGCAGAGAATAGTTAATACAGACTATCTCCCTATGTTAGGCGACGCACAAAAGAGCAATTTCTGTATACAGGACATCCGGATCAAGTTTTTTCTTTGATTTTCTACCTTGTGGTAGGTAGGTAGATTGATGAAGATTAAGCCACCCAAAAGGTGACACGGGCATGAATAGCCCGTAAGTGGTGGCCCTTTTGAGCCATCACCAGTATCAATAGATGATACTGGAGATCTGTGGAGGCGCAACTGCACCCTGCGTGACGGGAGATGTCTCCCGGACCAAATGATGACCAAATGGTGTAGGTAGGTAGACGCGGCCACATTTATACAATGCTCACCAGCACACACACATTTTCTCCTCTCCTCCTCCAGACAGATTAAAGATCGGTTAGACAACATTTAAAGTAGTGGATTAATAAGCACTGAACCACAGAGGGTGACAAGAGGGTTTAGAATACTAACAATAATATATAAATGTAGATGAGAGGTTGTCAAGGCGCCACAAAACACCTACGGTTTACACACACACACACAAACACACACACACACACACACACACACACACACACACACACACACACACACACACACACACACACACACACACACACACACACACACACACACACACACACACCCACCCACCCCACTAGCTGTCCACCTGTATAAAGTATTAAGGGATTACAAGACAAACCCCAAGAAGTGTGTAGAGTTTGGTCGACGCTTCGTCTTTAAGGGCTTTATCAAATCAAACATTGATTGACAGATGAAGATTAAGCCACCCAAGAGGTGGCACGGGCATGAATAACTCTTATGAAACATTGACATGCAACAAGTGCTAATAATTGGGCAGTGGATGAGGTCAGGGGAGAGAAGGTGGGGGGGGGGAGGTCAGGTAGGGTGAGGTCTGCTGTAGTGAAGGAAAAGATGAAGAATTATGTTTTACAGTTTGTATTGATAAAGACTTAATTTAGTAATACTCTTATAATGTCCGCTTACAATTTGTTCGTGTCATCCACGGATAATTTTGCATGATTTGATTTAAAACTATGGATTGTGTTTACGTTAATATCTTATACAAGGACGAGAGTAACGTGGTGGTGGTGCAGCAGTCTTGTGGGGCCAAGCTCTTTACCACACTAAGAATGGATCTGGTTTCATTAATATAACCTTTGTCGACTGATATGAGAAAACTGAAAATCCACTTCCTACTTTACTCTCTCGACATTTTGAGGGAGTATCACGCCATGGTCACAAATACCAAATGCTTTTCAAAAACTAGTAAAGTTTATCATCATTTTGGACATCATTACGAAATCTGGGCCAACAGAAAGGAAGGAAGGTACTTATGAAGAGAAATTCAGAATATTTTTTTTTCTACCACAGACGTGGCCACACATTTACAATGCTAACCAGCATATATACATTTTCTTCTGTCCTCCATGGACAGGGTTAGAGAAGTGTTAAACATATAGTTCAAGGGTTTATTGAACACTCAACCACAGAAGGCGATTCGGTGCTTTTAAAATGCTAAGCTAACCTACATACGTAAATACATAGATACACAGATTTACGTATGCCCTACATAAAGTGTTAGATGTGTCTTTTACATAGTGTCATTAATGTACATTCACAAAGGTGAAATGTAATTCTGATCAGCTTCCATATATACTTTATACCCATACATATACACACACACACACACACACACACACACACACACACACACACACACACACACACACACACACACACACACACACACACACACACACACACAATTCAGCATTGCTTGAAGGGATATGTGGACAAGGAGCTGGGATAGGACTGAGGAAAGGAACGGCACCCTACCACTTGGATCGTCGGTGATTGAACGACCGTCTCTTAAGCGGCGAGACGGTCGTTGTACCCGTGTGGTTGGGGTTAATCGGCAGAAGTAATACACTATATTGCCAGCTACTTGCACGTCTCACGCCGGCGGGCCTGTTCCAGTTTGTTAGGGGCCAGTCAGATGCTTCCAGCGCCGCCAAAGGTGTTTCATGTTCCAGTTTGTCAGGGTGAGGCCAATGCATCCAGAGTTGCCACCGGGTCTCCTGTTCCAAGTAGCACGGGCTATGGTGAGCCCGCAGTGGACTTAACCTGCCACAGGAGCGGGGCTGTAACTCTTCCAATCTGCGTTACGCTGAAGTCATATACTCGAAGCCCTACTCCCCCCCCCCATAAACCATAAATAAAACATGTGCCCGTGTTCCTGCTCCACCAACGGCTGTACTCCACACTGCTCTCACACCTGAAGAGAGCACCTCTCATGCTCTCACACCTGAAGAGAGCACCTCTCATGCTCTCACACCTGAAGAGAGCACCTCTCATGCTCTCACACCTGAAGAGAGCACCTCTCATGCTCTCACACCTGAAGAGAGCACCTCTCATGCTCTCACACCTGAAGACAGCACCTCTCATGCTCTCACACCTGAAGACAGCACCTCTCATGCTCTCACACCTGAAGACAGCACCTCTCATGCTCTCACACCTGAAGAGAGCACCTCTCATGCTCTCACACCTGAAGACAGCACCTCTCATGCTCTCACACCTGAAGAGAGCACCTCTCATGCTCTCACACCTGAAGAGAGCACCTCTCATGCTCTCACACCTGAAGAGAGCACCTCTCATGCTCTCACACCTGAAGAGAGCACCTCTCATGCTCTCACACCTGAAGAGAGCACCTCTCATGCTCTCACACCTGAAGAGAGCACCTCTCATGCTCTCACACCTGAAGAGAGCACCTCTCATGCTCTCACACCTGAAGACAGCACCTCTCATGCTCTCACACCTGAAGACAGCACCTCTCATGCTCTCACACCTGAAGAGAGCACCTCTCATGCTCTCACACCTGAAGAGAGCACCTCTCATGCTCTCACACCTGAAGACAGCACCTCTCATGCTCTCACACCTGAAGACAGCACCTCTCATGCTCTCACACCTGAAGACAGCACCTCTCATGCTCTCACACCTGAAGACAGCACCTCTCATGCTCTCACACCTGAAGACAGCACCTCTCATGCTCTCACACCTGAAGAGAGCACCTCTCATGCTCTCACACCTGAAGAGAGCACCTCTCATGCTCTCACACCTGAAGAGAGCACCTCTCATGCTCTCACACCTGAAGAGAGCACCTCTCATGCTCTCACACCTGAAGAGAGCACCTCTCATGCTCTCACACCTGAAGAGAGCACCTCTCATGCTCTCACACCTGAAGAGAGCACCTCTCATGCTCTCACACCTGAAGAGAGCACCTCTCATGCTCTCACACCTGAAGAGAGCACCTCTCATGCTCTCACTCGCCCTACAGTTTCCAGGTGGTAAAAGGTGACCGCAGTATGATATTAATTACCATATGCAAATGGGCGTTTCTACCTGACCTGAAGGGAGACTGGAGGTGGATGTATACCAGAGTTTACCTCCCCTGGGGCGAGCAAGCGGCTGGCGGACGCTACGTGGAGGTCACTTCTCCCCCCAACTCTCTCCCCCCTCCCCACCACCCCTCCCTCTTATCGTTTTTTTTCTATCGGTGAATGATCACATACAAATTCCAAATAGAATATATAAATCAAACTAAGGTAGATTATTTGGCCTGGGTGATACACTAACACGGGAACACAGATGTTAAAAAACTCGAATGACAGATTCCATTCAGTTTTAAGTTTAAAAATGACTGAAAACATAATTCGAAAAAAAACGTAAACCTGTCAATTAAACGTGAAAGGCTGGACCCGAGAGCTAATGCTCAACCTCCTACAAGGAAAGGGAGGAGGCCACCTGGTAGGGGAAGGGAGAATTGAGGCCACCTGGTGGGAAAGGGAGGTGGTCTCTGGGGAAACTCCCTTCCCAATTATCTCTATTACCTTTATTTCTGCCTTGTTTTCTCCTTACCCAAGTTGCCCACCCAGGCACACACTTTTTACCAGTTTCCTTACCCAAGTACACTATTTTACTCAAGACTGTAACATCACAGAGCCAGCAGCAACATCACAGAGCCAGCAGCAACATCACAGAGCCAGCAGCAACATCACAGAGCCAGCAAGACTAACATCACAGAGCCAGCAGCAACATCACAGAGCCAGCAGCAACATCACAGAGCCAGCAACAACATCACAGAGCCAGCAACAACATCACAGAGCCAGCAACAACATCACAGAGCCAGCAGCAACATCACAGAGCCAGCAACAACATCACAGAGCCAGCAACAACATCACAGAGCCAGCAGCAACATCACAGAGCCAGCAGCAACATCACAGAGCCAGCAGCAACATCACAGAGCCAGCAGCAACATCACAGAGCCAGCAGCAACATCACAGAGCCAGCAGCAACATCACAGAGCCAGCAACAACATCACAGAGCCAGCAGCAACATCACAGAGCCAGCAACAACATCACAGAGCCAGCAACAACATCACAGAGCCAGCAGCAACATCACAGAGCCAGCAGCAACATCACAGAGCCAGCAAGACTAACATCACAGAGCCAGCAGCAACATCACAGAGCCAGCAACATCATCACAGAGCCAGCAACAACATCACAGAGCCAGCAACAACATCACAGAGCCAGCAGCAACATCACAGAGCCAGCAGCAACATCGTTCATGTATTATATGTTGGCGCCAGAAATGTAACCTAGATGAAAGAAATAAGAAAAAGTTTGGTAGGGGCAGAGGGCAGACTCGTCAGAAAATTAGCCACCAATTTTGTCGGACGTGACAGGCGAGGCTTCACCTCGGGGCTTCCACCACCACAGTAAACACCAGCGACCACAAGACATGGCACACACACACACACACACACACACACACACACACACACACACACACACACACACACACACACACACAGTCTAAGAGCAAATTCAATCAAATGATTAATTGCATTAAACGGTTTCTATATTAAGAGGCAGACCTTTGGAGCTGGCGCTCGACCCCCTTCAAGTATGGTTAGCAGTGTATACTTCTTAATATACTGCCTCTAACCAGGTCCGAAATAAAATATATTTTTCCCCAACACAGACATACCCCACTGACGCAGACATCCCCCCACTGACGCAGACATCCCCCCCACTGACGCAGACATCCCCCCACTGACGCAGACATCCCCCCGCCTTACAAATTCATTAATTCATTCATTCATGGCCAGGGCCGACGACGCCCAGCCTCCATATAGGCAGGACACACAGCTAGCGAACGAGGTCTCGGTACAAGCCTTCGTACAACCCACTACAATTACGTACTCGCTCAAGAAACATCAACAACCATCTTTAAGAAACATTCGCCCACCCATCTACCTTATCACAGACGAATATGCTGTGATACGTGCTAATCACAGCATGTTGGTACATACATATATACATTTGATCTATCAGCATATATACATTTGATCTATCAGCATATATACATTTGATCTATCAACATATATACATTTGATCTATTAGCATATATACATTTGATCTATCAACATATATACATTTGATCTATTAGCATATATACATTTGATCTATCAGCATATATAGATTTGATCTATCAGCATATATACATTTGATCTATCAGCATATATAGATTTGATCTATCAGCATATATACATTTGATCTATCAGCATATATAGATTTGATCTATCAGCATATATACATTTGATCATTCAGCATATATACATTTGATCTATCAGCATATATACATTTGATCTACCAGCATATATACATTTGATGTATACATGCTGATACATAAAATGCGATGCATTTCTCTCACACTCACTCTCTAGATTGGTCACATGCACCTGAAGCATTATATCATTCCTTCCCCCCCCCCCCCCCCCCCCCCGTTCCATCCCAAATCCTTATCCTGAGTCCTTCCAAGTGCTATATTGTCGTGATGGCTTGGCGTTAAACTCCTGATGGTCCGCTTCCCTCCCTCTTGTGATCTTACACATCTCACGATCAGAGAAGGAAAGGCTCCTGTGCCAGGCAAGTCCACTACGGGCTCACCATAGCCCGTGCTACTTGCCCCGCTCCTGTGCCAGGTAAGTCCACTACGGGCTCACCATAGCCCGTGCTACTTGGAACTATTTGTTCCCAGCAGTTGAATCTAAAAACAACAAATTGCGCACCTCATCAGCATTGCATCTTTGGAAAACATTGACATAGCTGAATGGTTCAACCTCACTGCTTATCTTTGTTTCCAGCCGAGTAGGTATTCTTGTACCTACTTCAACACGTTGTTGTTGTTAAAGATTCGCTACCTGGAACACAAAGTTCCCAAGTAGCACGGGCTATGGTGAGCCCGCAGGCCTTAATTCAACACGATTGCAGTTACTCCGGCATATTTCTCACGCTTGTGCAGTATAACCATCTGTTTGGAACACGTGGAAGACCTTCTGGCAGTCCAGGAATGTACAGCAATTCCTTCTCTTCCCTGCGTAATTATTGACGTATTGTTAAATAGCTCGAGCAAGGGTTTGAGTTGGGAGATCGCGCGAGCGAGCGTGCGTGCGTGCGTGCGTCCCTGGTAAATATAAAAACGCCGAGACGCCATTGCTGCCATGTATGTGTATGTGGGGGAGGGGGAGAGCACACTGGCTCAACTTACCAGGAAAACACTATCAAGAGCTTGCTTGCGTGTATATTTACATGGGCAGAAAGACTGGCATCTTGATTCACCACCAGCCTGTCCCAGCGACATCCTCCCAAGATAACCTTCCTAACACATTTGATAAGGTGGTGACAGTCGTGGTGGTGATGGTGGGTGGATGGTGGTGGCAGCGGGCGGGTGGATGGTTATCTAGGTTATCTAGAGATGATTTCGGGGCTTTTTTAGTGTCCACGCGGCCCGGTCCTTGACCAGGCCTCCACCCTCAGGAAGTAGCCCGTGACCGCTGACTAACACCCAGGTACCTATTTTACTGCTAGGTAACAGGGGCACAGGGTGAAAAACTCTGCCCATTGTTTCTCGCCGGCGCCTGGGATCAAACCCAGGACCACAGGATCACAAGTCCAGCGTGCTGTCCGCTCGGCCGACCGGCTCCCTGGCAGCGGCAGGGTGGATAGTGGTGGCGGCGGCGGTGGCTGGAAGAGGTGGGTAATGGTCTAAACAATACATGGGGCTGAAGCTACAGGAGCGTGGTGTCAGAGGACCTCAGTGTTCACCACAGGATGAACACTGCCGTCTATCCTCGGGCTAGAAGAGGTGCCACACTGGACTGCCCTCCGGGTCGCCGGACCATCCAGTCCCCCATCACGTAAAGCTGCCGTTTCAAGGTGGAATAAAAATAGGGGAAGGAGAGGTACCCCTTACTGCAGGCTTTATCCTGTGTGTTGGCAATGACTATGACCCCTTATTAATATCTGTACATTGTAAATATAAATGTACATATTACTATAAATGTCTTACTATATGTAAGCCACACAGACTAAACACTGACAATCCCGTCTAGTAGTCTATAACAATAGGCTGAGGAGCCAGTACACCAGCGGAGTGACGGTCGAGAGGCTGGGGCCAAAGAGTCGAAGCTCAACCCCCTGCTACCACAACTAGGCGAGGACACGGAAGCAAAAGCCACGGGGTCTGAAAATGATCACAACTTTACGTCAAGATCCGCTAATTAAACGTTGTTTATGTGAAACATGTGATGGTGGGGGGAGACTGATCTTTGCTGGACCCTAGTTCCTGTGCTTGGGGGGGGGGGGGCGAGCAGGAGAGTCGAACCCCCAGGAGAGGTGCACGACGCTTTCGCCCCCACCTGCCTCCGGGATCACTCGGCCACTCCCCTCCTACACTCAACCTTTGGTCCCCCCCCCCACTCCCCACCTTCCCTACCATATCCCTTGCAGGTGCATGTTCACCCCACCTGCCTGTTGCTACCTGCACGCAACACCGACATACTTCCCTCCCACTCACACTCTCTCCCACCCCCTCTCTCTCTCTCTCTCTACCTCTCAAAACACACACACCCTGAGACCAATCAGCTCAGAACACACCAGATTATGAATAGTCGAGAAGCGGGGCCAAAGAGCCGAAGCTCAACCCCCCCCCCCCACAAGCACAATTGTGTGACTACAGAGGACGAGTTGCCTGATAAAGGACATCTACAAGCAGAACAGAACGTTGAATAATTCAGTACAAGAGCATGATAAACTTTAAATATCTATAATATAACAATTGTTGGAAAGGGTTGTCAATATTCTTCAAGTTTAATCGTGTATTTAACGAGTAAATTACATGCTGGGAAAACCCCGCTATTACTTTGAATTCAAGAAACTGTTCAAGTTTCATATTAAAATTTAAAATTTTGCCCCGAGGGGAGAGTTTATTGGGCAGCGCCACTCATCTTGTGAGTGAACATACCGCCATAGCAGAATGTACAACACTCCCCAATAGGAAGAAAACCCGCTGGGTTGTTCATCCTGTCACTTGTACCCAGACACAGCTAGGACTTGCTTAACTGTCTCAAGTGAACAGCTCCTCAAACAAGAAGATTAACATTTATCAACCCTTAAAAGCTTACGTTATCTTGCGGGTGCAAAATGGGGAAATCTTTTAAGAACAGTATCAATATTTGACAAATAGTGTTTTCCTAACTCAAACAATGTGGGGTTTATTATTCTACAGTTATTCCTAATGTTTCATATATACATCTTATGCAAACAAAAACTAAAAAAAAAATCTGAAACCCAACTTGTAAATCGGACTGCGAGCAGCTGCGTCTAACAGCCTGGTTGATGAGACCAACTAGAAGGCCTAGTCAGTGACCCGGGGAAGATTGATCCCCGGAACTAGGTAGAGGTACTAGGGCCTGCGGGCCGCTCCAAGCAACAGCCTGGTGGAGCAAACTCTCAAGTCAAGCCTGGCCTCGGGCCGGGTTTGGGGAGTAGAAGAACTCCCAGAACCCCATCAAGCAGTTATCAAGCAGACACAAGGTAGACCGCGGGAGGAGGAATGCATGAGCGAGTACAAGGCGGCCCTGGAGAGTAGAGGGAGGTGCGCCTCTACAGGAAACGGCTTTCCCTACCTGGCGAACTCTGCCACCAAAAGCGTACCTTCCACCAGCAACTGTACACATTCTCTCTCACGCATGTACCGGCACACTCCCTGTTTGTCAATTACAGCGTGATAGTTAACAGCTGAACAAAGCAGAAGGTAGTGGGGGGGGCGTGTGGGGGTAGAGGAATGACAATATTAGCTCTGGAACAACGCTCTCTCATAGGGTCACAGAGGTCATACACCACCCAAGCCAAGCAACGTTCCCTCCGCCCCACACCTACGCACCCAACCCGTTCTCGCAAATTCGTAAAGTCAATATTGACTTATTAACTACGTGCATAGGTGATATACTAAACATAATAGATACCCTTAAAGATTCATAGAAAACACCGACCTTACCTAACCTTGTTAGTATCTTAAGATAAGCATCTTATTTCTTCGTAATTACAATTATTACTTAACCTATACCTATTATAGGTTAGGTAATAATTGTAATTACGAAGCTATAAGATGCTTATCTTAAGATACTAACAAGGTTAGGTAAGGTCGGTGTTTTCTATGAATTTTTTAAGGGTATCTATTATGTTAAGTATGTCACCTATGCACATATTTAATAAGTCAATATTGACTTATTAAATTTGCGAGAACGGGTTGACGCACCATACTCAAGTCTTTACATTTTGCTCTCGTAACGGGTGTATAGCTATGTATAGGGGTGAAGTGGGCCACCCACAGCAGTTCATACAGGACTAAGAGGTGAGGGGGGGGGGGTAGAGGAATACGAGATGAAGAGCGTCTTTATATTCCCCCAGTGTGAATTGGAAACTCCAGCGCCAACTTGCGAGACACTACAAGGTGGACTCTTGTAGGTCCCGAGTGGAGCAAATTCAGTACCACGTACCACCCTTCTCTGCCTCTCACGGGCCCGGTACGAACCCTCCAACACGCATGCATCCACGGTACCTCCCCCTCACACACACACACACACACACCCACCCTCCCTCACCCAGGTAGGGTACCTGGAATCACTGCTCGAATAATTAAGGTGACCTCGGCAATATACCAACGCCCACTATCATCAATAAATAGGTTACTTTGTTTCCTTCACATCAGAAAAGTTAAAATTGGTGTTGTGCATGCGGTTAGCGCGTCACATTTATTCACAGGATGAACACAAAGCTGGTTTTCATCCTATTAGAGTGTGGGAGGAGGAGGACTGTCGGTGCGACCAGTCAGAGACTGTAACAAGCCCAGTGTTGTTGTTGTTATAGATTCAGCTACTCGGAACAAGTTCCAAGTACCACGGGCTATGGTGAGCCCGTAACTTACCTGGCACAGGAGCGGGGCAAGCAGCACGGGCTATGGTGAGCCTCTGAAGCCCAGTGTGTGTGTGTCGGGCCGTTCCCGACACCAGCGCCGCCAGTGACCAACCGGTAAACCTGTTCTTCAACCCCGCCGCTGACGTCACCAGGGTGCTACACTGTTTACTAACACACTTGTGCTCACGGACCCCGCCTCGCTCCCCCGAGACCCCGACCCTTGTCAATGGCTCAGGTTGTATATACATCTCCACGAGGTCAAAAATCAAGCACTGATTCATGAGAAAAAACAAACAATTTTTGTATTTTTAAAGGTGAAATTAAGCAGGTGGTTTTATATGTTGGACAAGGACATCATGGCTGTTTTAACATTAGTCTTTGTATCGGGCTAGGTAGGCTAGGTATCGGGCTAGGTAGGCTAGGTATCGGGCTAGGTAGGCTAGGTATCGGGCTAGGTAGGCTAGGTATCGGGCTAGGTAGGCTAGGTATCGGGCTAGGTACCCTCCCTTCCATCCAGGTGGCTTCCCCCCCCCCCCCCAATACATACACGCGCGCACAAAGGCTGAAGGGGGGGGGGGTTGAGCAGGTAAATACATACATGGCCAGACAGCCCAGATATTCAGATCAAGAGCAGGATAACAGCCAAGATTACAAAGCTCCAACTAATGGCATATCAACTGAAGTCAAACAAAACTTTCCTCATACATTTCACGGTTAACACAGCAGACCTTAAACCTGTACAATCACAGCTACGTGTACTCCTCTACAACCTGTACAATCACAGCTACGTGTACTCCTCTACAACCTGTACAATCACAGCTACGTGTACTCCTCTACAACCTGTGCAATCACAGCTACGTGTACTCCTCTACAACCTGTACAATCACAGCTACGTGTACTCCTCTACAACCTGTACAATCACAGCTACGTGTACTCCTCTACAACCTGTACAATCACAGCTACGTGTACTCCTCTACAACCTGTACAATCACAGCTACGTGTACTCCTCTACAACCTGTACAATCACAGCTACGTGTACTCCTCTACAACCTGTACAATCACAGCTACGTGTACTCCTCTACAACCTGTACAATCACAGCTACGTGTACTCCTCTACAACCTGTACAATCACAGCTACGTGTACTCCTCTACAACCTGTACAATCACAGCTACGTGTACTCCTCTACAACCTGTGCAATCACAGCTACGTGTACTCCTCTACAACCTGTACAATCACAGCTACGTGTACTCCTCTACAACCTGTACAATCACAGCTACGTGTACTCCTCTACAACCTGTACAATCACAGCTACGTGTACTCCTCTACAACCTGTACAATCACAGCTACGTGTACTCCTCTACAACCTGTACAATCACAGCTACGTGTACTCCTCTACAACCTGTACAATCACAGCTACGTGTACTCCTCTACAACCTGTACAATCACAGCTACGTGTACTCCTCTACAACCTGTACAATCACAGCTACGTGTACTCCTCTACAACCTGTACAATCACAGCTACGTGTACTCCTCTACAAGTTTGTAGCGGGAGCCTGCTATTCCCCCACAGGTGCCCTACCACTAAGTAATACCATTCAGCAAGCTACACAAGGGTATAGGTACCCATACCAACATATCACAGGCTTTAACTTGTGCTTAACCGGCAGCTGGAGACTCGCTCAAAGACCCCTGGTCTAAATCACCTGTCGTTTCTCTAGCATAGCTTGGGCAAAAAAAAAAAAAAAATAGATCTTCGGCTAATCCCGCCTTACTCTTAAGAGTGGGTCGGAGTGAAGGCCATCCGGATTACCCATCTTCTTACAGAACTTCTTGATGACATCATCGATGGTGGTAGTGGTGGTGGTAGTGGTGGTGGTTTGGTGGTGCTTACCTAACAGTGGTTACTGGGAATGTCTGTGTGACGATGGATGGTCGCAGTGGTGGTTGACGCTGGTGGGTGACGGTGGTGGTTGGTGCTGTTAAATAGTGGTTGGTGGAGCCAGGGATGGTTGATGTTGGCAGTGGTGGGGATGGTAGGTGGTGATTAGTGAGAATGATAGGTGGTAATGGTGGGAGAGGAAGAGGTGGTTGTGTCTGATGCTGCTGCTCCTACTACTGTTATTCCTGGTTGTGGCCTCCCATACCACCATCGCAACCCCCCCCCCCCTTCCCCAGACAACCAACCCTTCTCATACTAATAGGTTTTGCGTCTGTCAAATAACTGTTGCCCCTTAACAGCTGACCGGCACACCCACTAAAGCGACAATGCGACTAATGCAACAAATTGAAGACGAACCCCGGCCTCTGCCAGGGGCAACACACTTCATTAAGAGCATTGATTGATTGATGAAGATTAAGCCACCCAAAAGGTGGCACGGGCATGAATAGCCCATAAGTGGAGTCCCTTTTGAGCCATTACCAGTATCAATAGATGATACTGGAGATCTGTGGAGGTGCGACTGCACCCTGCGTGACGGGAGATGTTTCCTGTGATTAAGAGCAGTACTGGGCTCCTGATTGGGAGTTCATCACTGTAATTGCTTCCTAACGTAGGTGACTTTGGTTGTTCGGAACGCAAACGACGATCACTGTACAGTAGAGAACACGGCGGACTGTCTATATAATCCTTAATAAAGCACTACCATACACCCATGTGTTTATATATATATAAGGCCATGTGTTTTATATATATATGCAAGGGCCGATTTGCCTAATAAGCCAAGTTTTCCTGAATTAAAATATTTTCTCTAATTTTTTTCTTATGAATTGATAAAGCTTCTCATTTCATTATGTATGAGGTCAATTTTTTTTTATTGGAGTTAAAATTTACGTAGATATATGACCGAACCTAACCAACCCTACCTAACCTAACCTAACCTATCTCTATAGGTTAGGTTGGGTTAGGTAGCGGAAAAAGTTAGGTTAGGTTAGGTTAGGTAGGTTAGGTAGTCGAAAAATAATTAATTCATGAAAACTTGGCTTATTAGGCAAATCGGGCCTTGCATAGTAGGCTGAGAAGTGAGTTCTGGCTACTAGGTACGACATATATATATATATATATATATATATATATATATATATATATATATATATATATATATATATATATATATATATATATATATATATATATATATATATATATTAGGGGCCAGAGAGGACCCAGAGCCTCTGAGAAATGGACATGCAAGGCATTTATGGTGATTTTTAGGTGTCCCTTAATGCAGGTTCCATGCTAATGTACTTATTGCAAACCACAGTATCGGGGCGACAAGGTACAGTGAGTAGCAATGTGTACAAGTGTGGCAGAATGACATGTAGCCGTCGCCCTCCAGTCCAGTGTGTGCAGTGGCCAAAGGGCTTGGGGCCCCTGGGCCTTGGGGCCCCTTGGCCTTGGGGGCCCCTTGGCCTTGGGGCCCCTTGGCCTTGGGGCCCCTTGGCCTTGGGGCCCTTGGGCTAGAATTTCCCTCCAGTGTATCCCCGTCCTCACAGTCGCATTTCATACAGTATTGACCAATCGGTTAAAAACATGATATCAGTCAAATTTCAAGCGCCGCAATGGTAACTTTTCCTAGGCATGGCCCTCAACAGCTAAGGTGGATGGGCTTGGGTTCACGTGTGTCTGACGAGGTAAAAGTTTCCATTTTTGTTTACGGATTGACAAATCAAAATATACTCCAACACCAAATGGATATCGACAGATATATTCATTAATGGGAGAAAAGTGAAGCATTAGTATTCCATGACTGAAATAACACACACGTGAAACATCAACAGTATAGAAATAAAGACGTGAGTGAACCTTGGAAAGTTCATTGTACATCAGTGAACAACCATTGTTCTAACAGTAGCAGCATGTTGCAAGGCCGCCATTAAAGGCCCAAAACCACAATGGTTTCAAAGGCCGGACTTTGAACGATATAACCGGAGGAGACTGGCTCTTAAGTGGTAGTCTGGCCTTCACAAGTCACAAAGTGGCTGGGAGGGGAAACATGTTATTGTAGATTAGTGTGATTTCTTTGTCCTCCACCGAACAGTCGCTGGCCAAGTCAAATATCAAAAATAATTCCAAACTGACGGATCCGAAAGTAAAGCAGTCGACAGCGTCAACATTTCGGTGCTTGTTAGATCAAAAAAACACTGGAATTTTGACGATGTGGTCGTCAGCATTGAGAGAACAGCCGGGGAAGGTGTAGTAACGACAAGTATCCTGGCAACGCTGACCTTGTCGTCCAGTGAACGACGCATAACGCAGCTAGAGGTAACAACGTCACTAGCTGCGGGAAGCAAGACATTAGTGGCACAACAGTCAGAGTGATCAACAGTAATACAAGGCATTATCTCCCCCCCCCCCCCCACAACAAGACAAGTGCACCCGGAATTAGACTTGAGAATGAAACAAGCGGTTAGATGTAAATGTTCCGTTAGCAGTGGTCGTAGAGGTGTCTGGGGTCAGGGCTGTGGTTGAGACTCATTAACTCACGCAGCCGTGTTAAGGTTCGAGTCCCGTTAGTCACCAGACCAGAACACTTGCTTTTTATACATATATATTTCTTTAAGATGATGGAAATGTACAGGAGTTCTGATAGCAGGCGGTCTGTCCGCCTTGACGACATGATCAATATATGTCGGGTTAGGTAAAGGAATTATGATGATAAAGTACTGAGCCAGCACGAGTATGTAGCCATTGAAAGAGAAACGAGCACGAGAATGTGGGATGGGACGGGGTGAAAGTGCCCAACCACTTGTGGACAGTCGGGGATTGAACGCCGACCTGCATGAAGCGAGACCAGCCGCTCTACCGTCCAGTGTAAGTGGTTGGTAGTTACGCTAAGCTTGCTCTCTTGTCTGGGAATTGTGAGAGGTTCTTCACATGTCTTTTAACGCAACTTGGTATCCATATGGTTGGGTATAGTGAAGCACAGGACACGTTTAGTGGGGAGCGGTGGGGGAAGGTAGGATGGAGAGGGTGGGGGGCGAGATTGAAGGTACACTAATGGATAGGGGGTAGAAAGAGGTGGGGGGGGGGGATGTACCTTCCGTCACAAGCCAGCTGCCTCAACCCCCATCCCTTTCCCTCCCATAAAAAGGTTGGGTATTGCACTATCAAACGCGAGATTGGGCTATACGCCAGAGGTATTAATTACACACCGGGGTACAAGAATCACAGTGCGCGCCAGTTTAGCACCGAATTCACTGATATATATCACTTACTCCACACCGTTTTCCTTCGGTGAGGTCACTGAGGAGGGAATATGACCCAGTCACCACAGTCACCACCACGGTCACCACAGTCCCCATGGTCACCACCACAGTCACCATGGTCACCACAGTCACCACAGTCACCATGGTCACCACCACAGTCACCATGGTCACCACCACAGTCACCATGGTCACCACCACAGTCACCACAGTCACCACGGTCACCATCCGCAGCTCATGGTGCCGCGTCCCGCGAGGAGGAAGGGCAGCACGCGGGGGAGTGAGAGTCAATATGAGAGGAGGGCAGCCGCGACAACAAGTGCCCGCCACACTATTATTCACGCCCGCCCCCCTGCCCCCCCCCCATCACTGCCCACTTCATTGCCACCCTTCGGACGCCCCCCCCCCTCTTCCTCCTCCAACGCCCACCACCTGCCCACTTACTCCTCTCCCTCGCCACTTGGCCCCTTTTAATTCCTAACTTTTCCGTATAGTGTCTCCAGTAGCAGACCACCTTGGTTGTAAGTATATATGGGACACTGCGGGCCGCTCCAAGCAACAGCCTTCTAGATCAAGCTATCAAGTCAAAAAGAACTCTTGAGAACCCACCTCAGGTATGGTCCAGGTATATTCAGCGGCTTGTATAGCCCGTTCTCGGGATTTGTCACTCGGTAAAATGTGACTTTTGGCTAACCAGAAACGTACCAACCCAAGCAACCCACCTAACCTATCTTGGACGATGCACAGACATCGTCAACATTACAGTGCTCTTACTAATAGGTCGTATTTTTACCGGACTGGTTGATTCCGGCGAGTGGACGCGTAACGTAGAGTAAACCCGGTCACGTACACGTCCTCCGTGTCTACAGCAAACACGCCTTCACTACAAACACTTAACAACGTCTTGGGTTAAATGACCAATTATGGGGTGGTAAAGCTTACCTAGCCGTGACGCCGGGGAGGTGAGGTCTAACTGCCCCGACCACCACCAGCCTTGTTGTATGTACCTGTTGAGTTATAATTGAACTTTCCCACAATTAGAATTATTTACCGAATCTAGCCTTACAGTTGTGGATTAAGGTGACGGTGGCTGGGTGGTGGTTGTGGTGAGGGTGTGAATAGCTCCACTACTCCACTATAACGACCTGACCCCCTTTCGAGCCTTTAACAACCCGAGGGCTGCGCCAGGAAAGCCGCGAGTGCGGCGCCTAACATGGGTGAACGCCTCGAGGCACCTGTTTACACACACTCGTTAGTGAACCCACTCCTTAGGTGCCGCTCCACCCACCCACCCACACACACACACACACACCCACCCACACACACCCACACACACCCACACACACCCACACACACACACCCACACACACACACCCACACCCACACACACACACACACACACAACCCCAACACAGTAACGCACAGCCCTCGCTAATGACGGGTCGACTTGGAACTGCCCGCGGTAGTAGGGCTACCTCCAACCCCCCCTCCTCCCTCACCCCCACTCAAAACATCCCCCCTCATTCCTTAACAACTCCCCCCCCCCCTCTCTACCCTGAATGCAGCCCACCTCAGCGTCAACAGCATTACAAAATCCTGCGGTGAGAGTAATGAGCACCTTGGCACCTCTCCTCATTATAGACCTGTAAATAGTGACCCAGAAGAGGTGGTTAAGGTGACCGGGGGGGGGGGCAGGATCCCCACTGCCAGTAGGTGCTCTTGGCACCTCACTATGGCACTAGTGGTTGGTCAGTTCTAAGATTCTTGAGCACCGGAGAGTCGAGAGATACTGGCGTCAGGTGACACCGGCACGACAAACCTGGCTCGACGCGTTACAGGGTCGACAACACCGGCGTCGACACAACACCGGCGTCGACGCGACAAAACAACGTAATGTAAATACGGCAGGAAAATGCGGCCCCAATCTTCTCCAGCCAGAGATATTTTACAATTAATTGCGTCACAAAATGGCGAGCAATTTCCGGCCCCGCAAGCGGCCGGGTCCATCATAATTAAGAGGCTGGCATTAATTATGTGGGCGGCCGAGGGGTGCCAGGGCCACGTGGCACGCTATATGCCCCATTCTCACGGCCTCGATTGATCAAGAATATACGCATCCATTTACGAAACCTGTATACTCTTTCTTTCGTGGCGGGTTTGCTTGCATTTATATACCAGTTTGAGAGTTCCGACGCTAAGAGTTTGTCGAAAGTAACCTCAGTGGTGGTGGTGGTACTGGTGGTGGGTTGTGGTTGTGGTACTGGTGGTGGTGGCAGCATGCCAGAAGAGGCACCACCACCACGCCCAACATCTGGACCAGTTCTCCCGACCTGCCCGCTAGTGGTCATTACTCTAACCTGTTTGTTGCTGGCTTCCTCCCATTCATGCACTCGTGGCTAGTACCGGCAGCGCCTCACTCACTCTGCCGCTGACCTTCACTCATTCATGCACTCCTCTCTCTCCAGTACCGGCACAGACTCGCTGCCTGCGGGTACTCTCTCAATATTCATGGGGGGGGGGGGGGTTCCCCCGCGCGGCTAGACGAGCTTGACCAACAATCACAGTGCACAACAATTGGCACCCCAGGCAGGGACCTAACTGACAATCACAGTGCACAACAATTTCTTAAACAAGCAGCATTCAGCACCAATTTCCTGTCGTCGACTCAGGGGGGTTGTCACTGATTGAATCCCAGCAAGGCCTTGTGCCCCAATTGATGGTATGATTGTCATCACTCCCGTCAACCAGCCCCCACGTGGGAGACAGCCCCCCACGTGGGAGACGACAGCAGCCCCACACGAACGTGGGGAGGGCTGTTGGGTGGAGGAGCAGGGGGCCAGAACCTGCCCCAACAATGGTGGGGAAGGAGGGAGGGTGAGCGCCTCCACCTGCGGCTCTGATGTCCTGGTGAGGCCGCCCGTCCTCCACAATACCTGCCTGTCACAGCTCCTGACTGACCCTGACAATGGCTTCATCACTACATCATCCGCCACCGTCACTTGCCCCCCCCCCCCCCCTGCTCTACCCACATGTATCTCCCAGCCTCAGAAACGCAAGCGCGCGCGCACACACGCCGGGTTACAATCAGTCCTCAACCGTAATAACCAGCCAGGGAGAGAAATCGAAGGGCATCCTGATCACCAGGGGAGTGAAACAGGGTGACCCAATGTCCCCCATTCCTCTTCAACCTTATAATCGATGACGGCGGAATAAGGGGGACACAGGTGGAAACTGAGTACCCACATGAGCCACAGGGACCTTAGAACGAACTTTTTTTCAGTGTCAGAGTAGTTAACAGGTGGTATGCATTAGGCAGTGATGTGGTGGAGGCTGACTCCATACACAGTTTCAAATGTAGATATGATTGAGTCCAGTAGGCTCAGGAATCTGTACACCAGTTGAGAGGCGGGACCAAAGAGCCAGTATCAAGCCCAACTAGGTGAGTACGTGTACACACACACTCACTACCCGTCTACAGCCAGAGGCTTTTGTGTGTTTCTTGGAGGCTAACCTGAGGTCTCTGAGGAAGGAGACCAGCCACACCCACCGAGGAACACGATACCCCCTAACTTGGGGGGAAACACCCACTGATCCACTAAGAATTTGGTCGTTTACGCCTAAGACAGACCGATAATGACAAGAACATACACTCATCTTTGGCCAGTTCTTAGTCCACTTTGTACTCCCAGTCCAGCGCTGCTGCATACATGCAGATGCACCTAAATGTGCTAACAAATCAAATCATCTTTCAATTGAATTTACATTTGCGTCAGCATCTGGGTAACCATCTTGGCTAGTGGGAGGCGACAGACACAGCGCCTCTCCTACACAAGTCATCACCGACTCCAGCTGCTTAAAGCTGTCAAAATGTTAATAGGTTTAGCAGTAGGGAGAGCGATAGGAGTGACAGGCTGCTGACAAGGGCTGAACAGATGGAAGGGTCGGAGGGATAGGCAAAAAGTAAAGGGATAGGTAGGAAATAAAAAGATATTTAGGGCCTCAGACGTTACCTGATTCTGGAACATGATAATCATTTGGATTTGTTCGTGATAATCAGAGCCTCTACCCGCCTACTATCCATGCAACCAAGCAACTACTATGCCAGTAGCACTGTTATAGGTTGCTTGCAATGTTAAACTAGGCCTAGCTAAGTCCTGGGATGGATAGGGCATCCAGGGCTGTTGTTACAGATTCGCTACTTGGAACAAAAAGTTCCAAGTAGCACGGGCTATGGTGAGCCCGTAGTGGACTTTCATTCAGGGCTGTCATCGCCAGAGGGCCCCCCATCAACACCACGGCGCCTATCTTCCGCCATTACCACCATTAGTACCAAATACACTTCTCGCCGACCCTCATCTCACTTGAGGCCACCGACTGCTGACCACTCAACCCATACACGACCAGATGCTGACACCGATACATCTGTCAGCCAGATATATACAGTTTCCACACCTGACTCGCGGCGCGGAATGTCTTCCCACTACTGTATTCGGTTCCACTGACAATACAAATGAGGGTCATGAAACATATCATACATTACCACTCACAAACAGTTTCCAAGAGTCCAGGGGGAGGTGAGCAGCAAACTCTCAAGAGTTAGCGTAGCGTGAGACACGTCTGCTAATCCGGGTAAATCTCCACTAACCCGCGGCTCCTGCAGATGTGACCCCAGGGGATCAGGGATACCGGTGAGTGACGTGGGATCACCCAGCGGCATCAACAAACATAGGTATAAATAGGGAGACTGTTATACCCCCCTGGGGGCGCCCCCGTCGGGGGAGGTAAACTACTCCTGGGGCGCCCTTGTCGGGGGGTAAACTCGCCCCCGTCGGGGGAGGTAAACTACTCCTGGGGCGCCATTGTCGGGGGGTAAACTCGCCCCCCCCGTCGGAGGAGGTAAACTACTCCTGGGGCGCCCTTGTCGGGGGGTAAACTCGCCCCCGTCGACAATACTCGCCGACACTCGACCCAAACCATAACAGCCGACAATCGGCAAACTTCCTCGTTACGACGACAATTACGCTTTGCCGGTGCCGTCACACGGCTACGATCCGACCCCAGCAACCCAAGCGCCGCGGCCCCCACCTTTGTCCCAGCTTGTTGTGTTCCTGGTGGTAATGGTGGCCTCGTCAACAGCTGTCACCCGGGATTGATGGACGGACGTAAATGATCCACTTCTGAAAGAGACAGAGTAGAGATGGTGACGGCTGAGTGAGTGAGTGGGTGGGTGGGTGAATAACTCCGTGAAGAACTTCATCTGGCTGTCTGCCAGGCTAAATGGGTGACGGGGGGAGGGGTGACGGGGGACGAGGTAGACAGGTTATAGCTTTACGCAAGTCGTGTCTGTCTTATTCTTGAAGCACAGATAAGGAGCCCAGAGGCCACCAATTCTACCCAATTTCTCCCTTTCCTCACTTCCTAACTCTCCCGTCGGCCACCAGAGTACAACACAGGCAAACCCCGGTGTCGGAACTGCCTGTTCTCTCTATCTACCACTGCGGAAAAAATCAACTGCTTTTTACCCGACCAGAAAGGTACGAACCCAAGCAACCCACCTAACCTCTCGAGACCAATGCATGGAAAACATCATCAATATTATGCATTATTTTTGGCTATTCCATCGCATTTTTTACGGAATAACAGACGATGGTTCTGGGATTTCTTCTACACTCGAAGCCCGGCTTAACTTCTGATAACTTGGTCCAACAGGCTGTTGCTTGAAGCTGCCTGCAGGCCCGTATAATCCGCTACAGCCCGGCTGATCCGACATTGATTCTTGCAGGAAGGTATCATATTCCTCTTGAAGATTTCCACTTTCTTAGGGTAAAGAGGAGACGTCTCAAGGGGGGAGAGGACGAGTGACACAGTGAGCCCCCACAGAGCCCCAGAGCTCCCGGGCTCCTCCTGCCCTCCATTCCCAATATTGGTGCTCAAAGGCGGGAATTAAAGACCAATTACTAGCGATAAAAGACCCCCCGACGCGGCGCGTGGAGCCCCAGGGAGCCCCAACCGGCCTGGAGCGTCTTCCCTCCATCTCTATTGATATGCAAATCCCCCCTTCCCCCCCCCCCCCCTCTTGTAATTCTAATGGAAAACGAGCCTAACCTCCCTCATCCTCATCCCCCTCCCCCCATC
This sequence comes from Procambarus clarkii, assembly GCF_040958095.1. NCBI lineage: Eukaryota > Metazoa > Arthropoda > Malacostraca > Decapoda > Cambaridae > Procambarus > Procambarus clarkii. Next base: position 36,711,830 of record NC_091169.1, read on the forward strand.
CTTTCAGATTTTTGAACCCATGTCAACTTTTTTCAGCTCCATTTTCCAGTCCATTTCACGGATGAATGGAGTAACGGGAGCAGAGTATATACGGGGGGAAGAAAAGTTCTCCCTACACTGCCAATCACGGGGGGAAATCATCCGCCATTGTTACCTAGTCAACCGTCTTCATCCAGCCGCCCTCGTACGTCGCATTTATTACGCAATCGACCAATTGGTTAACAATGCGACATGACAGTGATTTTTTTTTTAGCTCTATAATATTTGTGAAGTTTTCTAGGTATTTGGCTTCCATAGGTTAGGTGGGTTGCTTGGGTTCGTACGTTTCTGGTTAGGGGGGAAATAGTTGCATTTCTTGTGGGGGGGGAGGGGGGAGTGCAGAGCTTGGGGGGGGGGGGGTGAGTGCAGAGCTTGGCGCTGTGGGGGGGGGAGGGGGGGCAAAATACCTGGGCAATGCGTAAGGGTTAATCACGCATCCTTGTTCAGCACCAATTGTGTGTGTGGACCAACGGGACGTGTTCCACGGTATAACAATGGTACACACTGGTGGTATATAGTGGTATACCCATGCGGTATACGGAGCTGCCAATCCCCCTTTTCACTTATCATGGAAAGGCCGGATTGGCAAAGTACCGTAGTATTTCCATGATAAAGGTACCGTAAAGGTACCGTAGTACCAGAGTTGGGTACTCACCGCCCACACTAGGCCGCCCACACTAGGCACCGTGATACCAACCTGAAACAGAAAAATAAGATTCATGTACCACTGATTATTTAAGGCGCAACCACCAAGCTAATAAAATAAACAGCGTCAGAATACCCAGATTAACACTGATAAAAACTGAAAATTTAAAAATATGAGAAAATGGGAAAATGCAAAACTTTAACAAATGGAAAACGTGGAAAGCCGACAGAAGATTTGTAAATTAAGTGTGGAGTCATTACTAAGTGCCTTATATATCGTCTCCAGAACTCAAGACAGTGTATTTGGACTCTGATCGTGTGCCTTTATTTATCAAGTATTTCCGCGACCACTTACGAAACCTGTACATCTTTTCTCAATCAGGGCGTCTTGGTTTACATTACTTAAAATGGTTTACGAGCGTCGAAACTACACAACGCAAGGTTAGTGTTGTAAATGACCTCGTAGTATTCCGAACCTCGTAAACTGTTGAACAATTGTAAACTCACTTCTTATAGGACGTCAAGTCCTATCAGAGGTGACGTCCTATAGGACTTTACGTCCTATCAGAAGTGAGTGACAAGAGGCGAACAACCTCTTAATCATTCAAATGGGATCAAGGGAATCTTGACCATTGACTTGAGCAGTGAATGGTTTCATAGTATGGCGTCTGACTGCCATCTCCTCCACTCACCCAAGCCACGACTTGCTCGCGCTCTTCAGGTCTATCTACAGTAAAGCGACGGCTTTACATCCTGCAGGGTCGTGGCTCGATCCCCAATGCTCCCCCCTTAGAGGTTGAAGCCCCGTCCCCTTTTCTCCTGTCCCACATATCCCAGTTCCCTTGTCCTCTTATCCCTTCCAAATTCTCTTATGACCACTGACTTAACACCTCTGATACTTTACCTTACAACCCAAATATACAATTTATACACAGGAGTGAATTGCCTACTGTAGCTATTTAATACTTTTGGACTTTAAGTTACAATGATTTTCATATACTTGTGCTCTGCCGATGAACAAACCATTAATACTAATTTGAACTGTTACAGGTGAGGGATAAACACACACACACACACACACACACACACACACACACACACACACAATGTTGTCCGCGGGAACCAACAAGGTTGAGGTGAGTTCCCGCCAAACACACACCGAAACTACGACGTTGGTGCAACGTTCGAACGAGTTTTAACACCTCCTAACCAGTTATAACAACCAATATAGCAAGTTGTAACAACGTTCTAACACGTCATAAACACGTTAAGCCAAGATGTAACAACTTTATTACAAGTTGTAACAAGCGGAAAATAGAGACAGTTTCGGTTTGTGTTTCCAGGGTTACTCTCCCGCGGGCCCGCACGCGCTGAATAACTCCGTCATCTCATTTTAAATTATAATTACGTGTTTAGCAAGATACACGATATGGGTTAATTTTGGGCGCGCTACTCATCTGGCCGGCTGCTACCCCATCCCCCTGATGCAAGCCGGTTACATCAGGCCTTACCTTGAGGTTACTTGAGGTGCTTCCGGGGCTTAGTGTCCCCGCGGCCCGGTCGTCGACCAGGCCTCCTGGTTGCTGGACTGATCAACCAGGCTGTTAGACGCGGCTGCTCGCAGCCTGACGTATGAGTCACAGCCTGGTTGATCAGGTATCCTTTGGAGGTGCTTATCCAGTTCTCTCTTGAACACTGCGAGGGGTCGGCCAGTTATGCCCCTTATGTGTAGTGGAAGCGTGTTGAACAGTCTCGGGCCTCTGATGTTGATAGAGTTCTCTCTCAGAGTACCTGTTGCACCTCTGCTTTTCAACGGGGGTATTCTGCACATCCTGCCATGTCTTCTGGTCTCATGTGATGTTATTTCTGTGTGCAGGTTTGGGACCAGCCCCTCAATTATTTTCCAATTATTTTCCTTGTGTGAACCCTCCCCACAGCTGGCCAACTGAATCAAACACCTAACCTAACCTACGCCTAACTATACATATAATATAAATTATAACATTAATGTATAATTGAGATACGGGCTATTCATTCCCGTGCCACCATTTGGGTGGCTTAATCTTCATCAATCTATAATTGAGAAAAAAATATTTTGATTTCCCAGTGCGAAGCCCTGAGGCCTGGTCGACGACCGGGCCGCGGGGACGCTAAGCCCCGAAAATCATCGCAAGTCCCCTATCTCCCTCCCCCCCCCCCCAAACCTCCTATTCCCGGAAATCGAGGATAATCTCCAGACGTCCTCCCAAACAGCTTCCAGCCCGCCACAAAGAGGAATGGCATGCAAGGAACACGAGCGTGGCGGCATCTAATTCCATCATTATGGTAAAAGGTTGAGCGCCAGGCGTCACCGTGAATGGCTGCCAGCCCAGGCGTGCACGGTGCACAAGTGCAGAGTGGTGCACAGAAAAGACCCATTCATCCACACCATGTTCCTCTCTCTCAGTCATTTCTGATTTGGTCTAAGATGTGTGTGTGTGTGTGGAGTGTGTGTTGGTATGTGGTGTGTGTGGTGTGTACACTCACCTTGTTATGCTTGATGGGATTGAGCTTCGGCTCTTTGGTCCTGCCTCTCGACAGTCAATCAACTGGTGTACAGGTTCCTGAGCCTACTGGGCTCTATCATATCAACATTTGAAACTGTGTATGGAGTCAGCCTCCACCATATCAGTTCCTAGTGCATTCCATTACTAACTACTCTGTGTGTGTGTGTGGGTGTACGTGTGTGTACTCACCTAGTTGTGCTTGCAGGGTTACAGTTTGGGCAGGACTGATTTGACAGCATTGACGAAAATCCGAGATAAAAATGAGGGTCCGCACACAGCTCTGGATAGGTTAATTTCTCGATATCTAAAGCCGATGATATGTTCCCATGATAGTTCCCTTCCCTTCACCGTACGTCCCTCTGGATGCTGAAGGGCGTCACAGAACCCACTGCTTCACCCGTACATTGATTTGATAAAGATTAAGCCACCCAAGAGGTGGCACGGGCATGAATAGCCCGTAAGTGGTACAATTTTGTGTTCAGTAAATCTATTCAGTACGGGAGACATCTCCCGTCACGCAGGGTGCAGTCGCACCTCCGCAGATCTCCAGTATCAGCTCCTGATACTGGTAATGGCTGAAAGGGCCACCACTTACGGGGCTATTCATGCCCGTGCCACCTTTTGGGTGGCTTAATCTTCATCAATCAATCATCTATTCAGTGTTCTGAGGTTGTACGGTGGAGCACAGAGCACCGTAGCGTGTGGCAGTACAGGTGACGAGTCCCCCGAGGGCGCCGGACATGACCTTGATGTCTCTCAATTGAACTCGGTCCTCGTATTCTATGTAATTGCTATACATATGTTGATTATTGAGTAGCGAGATCACTCACCTCCACACCTGCCTCAGTCCCTTCCTCCTGCTGTTGCTCTCCCTCTCTCGCTAACACTCCCACGCTCCTCGCTAGCCCAGTGCAGCGCTTTCTCTGGTAATGCAAGTCTTGGCCGCGGTGCAGCGAGTATGCACAATTATATCTTATCTCCGCTATTACCTGCATAATGTGGTGCGGAGAGCAGCGTTTCGCTCTAGTGGTGTTGGGGGTCAGTAGGGAGGGAAGGGGGACCCGGTGGCATTCCTGCGTGGCTTGGTGCGCCGCCGGGGGGTCCAAGCAGGTCCTCAGGGGCTGTGCCGCCGGGGGGTCCAAGCAGGTCCTCAGGGGCTGTGCCTTCTGCTCCACCCTCAGGTGGTGGGTGGTGGTACTCGCCTAGCACTGACTACGGGGTGACGAGGTCTAGCTCTCTCTTCCTCCACCACCCTCCCCGCCTATTGGCCTTGGTGTACCTGTTGTCTAGGTTTAACTATTCTGACGTTTGTTGGTTATGAGTGGTGTAGGTGGCTAGGGGTGGTGTAGGTGGCTAGGGGTGGTGTAGGTGGCTAGGGGTGGTGTAGGTGGCTAGGGGTGGTGTAGGTGGCTAGGGGTGGTGTAGGTGGCTAGGGGTGGTGTAGGTGGGAACGTTAGTGTGGCCCTGCAGCACCTAGCCGGGGGCCGCTACCACCCCTAGGTTATTTAAGCCAGAACATGCCCCACTCCCCTGCCCCCCACTCCCCTGCCCCCCACTCCCCTGCCCCCCACTCCCCTGCCCCCCACTCCCCTGCCCCCCACTCCCCTGCCCCCCCTCTCCCCTGCCCCCCCCTCTCCCCTGCCCCACAGCCCCGTCACCTCACCTCTCCTTCCCTCACATAATCCACCTCCTGCCAATTCCCCTTACCTGCCCTTTGAGTCGTAATCCTGTACAAGAGAACGATGAGAAGGCGTTCGTCCCCCCCCCCTTTCCTCTCCTGCAGGCTGCGACAACAGTGTCTGTCTGTCAACAATCTCTACTCTCACCTAATACGTCGCATTTGTAATGCTATCAATCCGTTAAATGTCCTATCTATCCGTTGAAAGTAAACATTATAGCATCATAATATTGACATTTTCTATGCATCGACCTCAATAGGTTACGTGTCTAGGTTCGAACCCTTATGGCGGGGGTAAAACCACTTCAAATTTGACGGTTTTGAAATCGTGTTCAGCGAGGGGGCTTCAACTTCTTGCTCAGCCACTTCCAGTTTTGCGTGTTCGTGCAATGCCGCGTAGAATAGGCATACTAAAGCGGTGTGGTGTAGCAACAAGCTTCATAAATTTGCTTCACCTAATGTGTAAATTCACCTTTTTGTCTAAAATATATAAAGGTGTGACCAGGAGTCGAGGTGACTGCCTTACACACGTGGCCACTCCACCATCCTCGCTCGCTTGAATCAAATCCTGGATTGTACCTGGATGGGGTTCCGAGAGTTTTTCTACTCTCCAAAAACCCGGCCCGAGGTCAGGCTCGACTTATCTTGAGATGATTTCGGGGCTTTTAGTGTCCCCGCGGCCCGGTCCTCGACCAGGCCTCCACCCCCAGGAAGCAGCCCGTGACAGCTGACTAACACCCAGGTACCTATTTTACTGCTAGGTAACAGGGGCGTAGGGTGAAAGAAACTCTGCCTATTGTTTCTCGCCGGCGCCTGGGATCGAACCCAGGACCACAGGACCACAAGTCCCGCGTGCTGTCCGCTCGGCCGACCGGCTCCCTCGACTTGTGTGAAAGCTTGGTCCACAGGCAGGCTGTTGCTTGGAGCGGCCAGATAGGCTCACATAACCACCACAGCCGGGTTGGTCCGGGAATTCAATTAACTTTTGGGTGACGTATCCGTCTCGCTTCATGCAGGTCGGTGTTCAATCCCCGACCGTCCAAGTGGTTGGGCACCATTCCTTCCCCCCCTCATCCCATCCCAAATCCTTATCCTGGCCCCTTCCAAGTGCTATATAGTCGTAATGGTTTGGCGCTTTCCCTTGATAGTTTCCTTTCCTTGCCCCCCCCCCATGCTTGAAGCCACACTACCAGACAGCTGGCATCCTGTGAGGGTTGCCAGATGTAATCAACCAGCTCCCTGGCTGATCCTCGCCACCTGTGACCACCCTGCTGATCCAACCTCAAGCCTCGCCAACACTAAGATGATCGGATTACCAAGAAGCCACCTGAACGTATTCAACTTTGACCGAGAATAGAAACTGGAATAAATGTAGCCGAAATTTAGTAAAATTAGTTTGATGCGAGGCCTACCTGGGGGCCAGATTCACGAAGCAGTTACGCAAGTACTTACGAACGTTTACATCTTTCCTCAATCTTTGTTGGCTTTGGTTACATATATTAAACAGTTTACAAGCATGAAAACTTCCGAATCAACTGTTGTTATTGTTATAAACAGCCTCCTGGTGCTTCGGAGCTCATTAACTGTTTAATAATTGTAAACAAAGCCGCCAAAGATTGAGAAAAGATGTACAGGTTCGCAAGTACTTGCGTAACTGCTTCGTGAATCTGGCCCCTGATCTATATTAATAGCTGACAAGGACCACAATTCACCGAGACCTGAGAGGAACCTGAATAAGATGACAGAGGTGAGAATACGACTCTGGAATATGACACAAGGCGTGACAGTGAACACTAACCAAGACAAAATTAAAAACAGATGAACGTCTCAAATGATTCCCATATACCTTTTACATGCCATCCCGTCACCCTCAAGGAACCAAGATATCTATTGTGGTCGTTAAGGGCGGGTGTTATCTGCTCGGGGCCGATATATGTATGTATGTATATATGTAATATATATATATAGTAGTAGGCATCCTTCAGTCTCGGGAGACTATGGAGTTGCGCCCTAGTTGTCAATCCTGGTGCAGCGTCTGGTGTGACTGATGAGGCCAATCCGAGAGTGGCAGTCCATCCCACACCGAGCACAAACGAAGTCCGATTCTGGTCTGTCTTCCTGGTTACCGGCTTTCCTTCTCTGTCTCTTTGCCTCCGATTCCTTGGCAAGTGACTCCTCGAACTTGGAGAGACCTCGTTGAACAGACTGCCTCCAGGCTGAACGGTCTGCAGCCAGTGTCTCCCATATAGCAAGATCGACATCCATGGCTTTCAGGTCCCTTTTGCATACGTCTTTGTACCGTAGCTGGGGCTTGCCTACTGGACGCTTTCCCTGCCTCAGCTCTCCATACAGGAGATCCTTGGGGATCCTGCCGTCGCCCATTCGCACAACGAATATATAACACAACGTTGTGCGTTGTGTTATATATATATATATATATATATATATATATATATATATATATATATATATATATATATATATATATATATATATATGTAATATATATATATATGTAATATATATATATATATATATATATATATATATATATATATATATATATATATAATGTATATATATATATGTATATATATATATATATGTATATATATATATATATATATATATATATAATGTATATATATATATATATAATGTATATATATATATATGTATATATATATATATATATGTATATATATATATATATATATATATATATATATATATATATATATATATATGTATGTATATATATATATATATGTATATATATATATATATATGCGAACAAGCCTGAATGGTCCCCAGGACTATATGCGAATGAAAACTCACACCCCAGAAGTGACTCGAACCCATACTCCCAGAAGCAACGCAACTGGTAACTACAGGGCGCCTTAATCCGCTTGACCATCACGGCCGTCAAAAGGAAGTGATAGCCGAGGCTATTTGAGCCACTTCCCCGACGGCAACTCGGATGGTAATCTTGGGCATAGCATTTCACCAAATCACCTCATTCTTTGGGGCACACGTGAGGAACACAAATGCGAACAAGCCTGAATGGTCCCCAGGACTATATGCGAATGAAAACTCACACCCCAGAAGTGACTCGAACCCATACTCCCAGAAGCAACGCAACTGGTAACTACAGGGCGCCTTAATCCGCTTGACCAACACGGCCTCGGCGAGGCTATCAAATAGCCTCGGCTATCACTTCCTTTTGACGGCCGTGATGGTCAAGCGGATTAAGGCGCCCTGTAGTTACCAGTTGCGTTGCTTCTGGGAGTATGGGTTCGAGTCACTTCTGGGGTGTGAGTTTTCATTCGCATATAGTCCTGGGGACCATTCAGGCTTGTTCGCATTTGTGTTCCTCACGTGTGCCCCAAAGAATGAGGTGATTTGGTGAAATGCTATGCCCAAGATTACCATCCGAGTTGCCGTCGGGGAAGTGGCTCAAATAGCCTCGGCTATCACTTCCTTTTGACGGCCGTGATGGTCAAGCGGATTAAGGCGCCCTGTAGTTACCAGTTGCGTTGCTTCTGGGAGTATGGGTTCGAGTCACTTCTGGGGTGTGAGTTTTCATTCGCATATAGTCCTGGGGACCATTCAGGCTTGTTCGCATTTGTGTTCCTCACGTGTGCCCCAAAGAATGAGGTGATTTGGTGAAATGCTATGCCCAAGATTACCATCCGAGTTGCCGTCGGGGAAGTGGCTCAAATAGCCTCGGCTATCACTTCCTTTTGACGGCCATGATGGTCAAGCGGATTAAGGCGCCCTGTAGTTACCAGTTGCGTTGCTTCTGGGAGTATGGGTTCGAGTCACTTCTGGGGTGTGAGTTTTCATTCGCATATAGTCCTGGGGACCATTCAGGCTTGTTCGCATTTGTGTTCCTCACGTGTGCCCCAAAGAATGAGGTGATTTGGTGAAATGCTATGCCCAAGATTACCATCCGAGTTGCCGTCGGGGAAGTGGCTCAAATAGCCTCGGCTATCACTTCCTTTTGACGGCCGTGATGGTCAAGCGGATTAAGGCGCCCTGTAGTTACCAGTTGCGTTGCTTCTGGGAGTATGGGTTCGAGTCACTTCTGGGGTGTGAGTTTTCATTTTCATATATATATGTATATATATATATATATATGTATATATATATATATATATATATATATATATATATATATATATATAATGTATATATATATATATATGTATATATATATATATATGTATATATATATATATATGTATATATATATATATATATGTATATATATATATATATATATGTATATATATATATATATATATATATATATATATATATATATATATATATATATATATATATGTCGTACCTAGTAGCCAGAACGCACTTTTCAGCCTACTATTCAAGGCCCGATTTGCCTAATAAGCCAAGTTTTCATGAATTAATTGTTTTTCGCCTACCTAACCTACCTAACCTAACCTAACCTAACTTTTTCGGCTACCTAACCTAACCTAACCTATAAAGATAGGTTAGGTTAGGTTAGGTAGGGTTGGTTAGGTTTGGTCATATATCTACGTTAATTTTAACTCCAATAAAAAAAATTGACCTCATACATAATGAAATGGGTAGCTTTATCATTTCGTAAGAAAAAAATTAGAGAAAATATATTAATTAATGAAAACTTGGCTTATTAGGCAAATTTGGCCTTGCATAGTAGGCTGACAAGTGCGTTCTGGCTATTAGGTACGACATATATATATATATATATATATATATATATATATATATATATATATATATATATATATATATATGTTTTTTTCATCCATATTTAGATGAGCCTTTAGGAAATTTGCAAAAACCAATAACCTGATCAAGCAAATCCTAAATTTTACTATAAGTATTGAATTTGTTGCTCCAATTGAATATCAGAAAACTTGGAACTTTAGAAAACATCTAGCTTATAAGAACCACAGAACAATACCAAAATTTAATTTTGGACATTATATATATACCACACCTAACGACGTTAATGCTACCATAAACGACCCCCCCCCCACACACACACAAGGATAAACAAGGATAAACTATTCAACACGGGTGGGACGCGAACAAGGGGACAAGTGGAAACTGAGTACCCACATGAGCCACACAGACGTTAGAAGGAACTTTTTCAGTGTCAGTAGTTAACGGATGGAATGCATTAGGCAGTGATGTGGTGGAGGCTGACTCCATACACAGTTTCAAATGTAGATATGATAGAGCCCAGTAGGCTCAGGAATCTGTACACCAGTTGATTGACGGTTGAGAGGCGGGACCAAAGAGCCAGAGCTCAACCCCCGCAAGCACAAATAGGTGTATAGGTGAGTACACACATACACACACACACACACACTATACGGTGGAGACAAACGCGTTGCAATGGAAGAAATGCGACGAGCTGGGGGTAGGGAGGAGAGCGAAGCAGACCCATCATGGTACAACACCCCCACAATACACCCACACAATACACCCCCACAATACACCCCCACAATACACCCCCACAATACACCCCCACAATACACCCCCACAATACACCCACACAATACACCCACACAATACACCCACACAATACACCCACACAATACACCCACACAATACACCCCCACAATACCCTACGCTGACAACATGGAACTGGTCAACATATTTTGGGCATTTGCGAGGTGCGTTGTTATTTAAGATGCGTACAAGCCGAGGATAGTGGGTCCACACGGAGCCGGGGACGACGGTGCGATGCGCTCCGTCGTTCGTCTCCAGCTGAAAGATGAGGAAGAATGTTGGTGAATCAATACCAGGAGAGTAAGGTGCGGCTGGTCCACCATGAGTCAGCGGAAGGCTGGCTTGTTTGACCATCAGCAACCACAGCCATTATCACCCCCCCCCCCCAACACACACACACACACACACACACACACACAAAACCATGCCCAACATCTAACCCATGTTGTCACATAGTTACGGGGGAGTTGAGCTTTGGCTCTTTGATCCCTCCTCCCAACTGTCAATCTATGTGTGTACCCAGGTCTCTCCCCCTAACCCATACCTTTCAACCAAGCCATCATCTTCCGCCACAAAACCTTAATTGTCTTCCATTCTGCTTCCCAAACGTATTCATATTTCCCAAAATGTCCTCAAGTCCCCCATATATCACCCGATTGATTGATGAAGATGAAGCCACCCAAAAGGTGGCACGGGCATGAATAGCTCGTATGTGGTGGCCCTTTTGAGCCATCACCAGTGTCAATAGATGATACTGGAGATCTGTGGAGGTGCAACTGCACCCTGCGTGACGGGAGATGTCTCCCGTGGCATATCACCCGTGGCAGCTCCCTACACCCTCACTACTCACGCCCCCTCCCATATAACCCCTCATACCACTGGCCAACATCACCGACACCAATAAAACCCCACCAAACTGCATTACTCTGAATATGTCCAACGGGAGACATCTCCCGTCACGCAGGGTGCAGTCGCACCTCCACAGATCTCCAGTATCAGCTATTGATACTGGTAATGGCTCAAAAGGGCCACCACTTACGGGCTATTCATGCCCGTGCCACCTTTTGGGTGGCTTAATCTTCATCAATCAAATCATTACTCTAAGCACATCCTCTGGAAATTGCCTCAACATCATCCACAATATATATTCCCTCCGGCTAAAAAATAAAATAAAATAATCCTCAATAACTTTTTATCAGTAAACTCTGGACTGATTAGAACACAAAAGAATGGGGGGCATTTTAACCATTTTTCACTGGCATAATTATATATCTTTTATATAATGAATAACAGACAGTCAGCCAACGGGTTGAAGATTATTCAATGTGCTTCTCTCATTACTATTGGACGTGTCCGCATAACTCTCCTAAATTACTCAATAAGGCAAGAAGTAAAGATAGGAATGATAAAGTAGAGAGAGAGAAAAAAAAAAGGACGAAAGAAAGGGAGCAGGAGAAAAACCGAGAGAGGAGGGAGTGCCCTGTTTGCCCGCTCCTGTTGTCCCACACCTCCGAAAACAGACAAATTGGATCAGTTGCCGGGAAAACAGGGCGCCGTTCACAGCTGGTAATGATGTCGCTGGCCTGGCACCAGTGCCATCACCGCCGCCGGCATTCATTACTCCTCTCATTTTTTATCTCCCCCCCCCCACACACACACACCAAATCAAGGCAATCACATACTCTCATGTAAACACACATATGCAACACTTCATGATTTTTTCCGTCTTGCAGTATAATATATATAAATATTATATTATATTATATATATATATATATTATATATACCTGGTTGATGGGGTTCTGGGAGTTCTTCTACTCCCCAAGCCCGGCCCGAGGCCAGGCTTGACTTGTGAGAGTTTGGTCCACCAGGCTGTTGCTTGGAGCGGCCCGCAGGCCCACATACCCACCACAGCCCGGTTGGTCCGGCACTCTAATCTATATTTATTATACATAAAATATATATAATATATATATATCTATCCAGCCCGTTTCAGTCCAGGCCGAACCAACGTCTTAATTTTGGGAATTAGTACTTCTATTAATAAATTAGTAATTAGAATTAGCAAGCACGTAATCAAGCAGTACTATTAGAGTTGAATAAGGAAGAGTTTTGGCTGCATCTGCCACTGATATTGTCTTATCCTGTAGGTAGTTCTTTAGCTCTTGCAACTTTCTTCTTTCCTTCTTCTAGACATCTTTAAGACAGTCTTCCAGCAACTGAAAGAAATATTGCAGGAACTATCTTTCCTGAAGTGAATTTCTTGAAGTGGACTTCAAGGAAAAAAAATGAGTTTCCTGCAATAAGTGACGGTCCAACCGAGGCGTAGTGGATATGTGGGCCTGTGGGCCGCTCCAAGCAACAGCCTGGTGGACCAAACTCTCAAGTTAAGTTGACCAGACCACACACTAGAAGGTGAAGGGACGACGACGTCTCAAGTTAAGCCTGGCTTTGGGGAGTAGAAGCGCCCCCAGAACCCCCTCCCAGGCCTGCACAGTCCCATCCTGTGCCAGGCAAGTCCACTACGGGCTCACCATAGCCCGTGCTACTTGCCCCGCTCCTGTGCCAGGCAAGTCCACTACGGGCTCACCATAGCCCGTGCTACTTGCCCCGCTCCTGTGCCAGGCAAGTCCACTACGGGCTCACCATAGCCCGTGCGACTTGCCCCGCTCCTGTGCCAGGCAAGTCCACTACGGGCTCACCATAGCCCGTGCTACTTGGAACTTTTTGTTCCAAGTAGCGAATCTTAAACAAGAACAACTCTCCCAGGAACAATCCAGGCACACACACACACACACACTCCGACACTGGAGCCTCTCACGGATTGCATCACCATGACTCGTCCCTCCCGGCTAGATAACTGCAGGTTACAAGATCATAGTGTTTTGGGCCAGAGGGGAAGTCTCCCGGCAAAAGAACTGGAGTGTCCTCTGTTCTCCGTGTCCCACCGCGTGGCAGGTGTGTCAGGGGTAGACAGAGTGACCAGGGGGATAACCACAGGGGAGGAGAGACATCCACTAACTGCAACAACGTCACTATTACTCCTTTGTTTCATCATCTCTCCCGCTCACAGGACTTTGTCAGTGGAGATCTTGCACACCCGGGCGGAGGTCTAACGCAAGTCTCTGGCAGATGTAATCCTCTTAGCGAGTCCAGGGGGGGGGGGGGGGGAGGAGGCTCAGTACGCATAGGTCTCAAGAGCTCAGACTAGGTGGACACGCCCTGAGCACCCCCCCACACACTCACCAACACAGCAACCCCCCCTCCCAAAGTTCTCTTAATTCCTCCCCCCTACCACCTCCCGGCGGCACTTTATTGACCACACACTAAACCTTGCCTCGTCAACCACCGACAGTTCTGTTGGGTCGCTGCTGCTTGAATTTTGAATGCTGGATTCAGGTCCTTGGGCTATTTTCGTGACCGTGCGGGTCTTGCAGGCACAACTAGGCGAGCACACCCCTCCCCTCCTCCTCCTGCATGGACACGCACGCACCCACACTGGGTGCGTGTGCCAAGAGGTGGCACGGGCAAGCCACCCAAGAGGTGGCACGGGCATGATTAGCCCGTTCCTTTGTATTTTAAGGAATCACACATTCATTTGCATTCAGGAATCTGTACACCAGTAGATTGACGGTTGAGAGGCGGGACCAAAGAACCCAAGCTCAACCCCCGCAAGCACAACCAGGTGAGTACACTCACTCCAGAATCCAATAGAGCTCAAATTAAGCGATATGCATAACAACATATGGTTACAAATACTACAAGTGCGAGCACGCACGCGCACTCAATTCCCGCAAACAGCAGGTACAATCTCTCAACAATCTATCCTGTCGCGCACCTCCCCCCCTCCCATGCAGTACCAGGGATCAACTTAGCCCCCCTATCCCCCCCCCAGTTCAACACATTCCAATACTCCTGGAGACTATAGATATAAAGACCAAATGGTTTCATCTATACTCAACCATTTTTGCTGGAGGTAAGCTGTATACTGTTGGGGCTTAACTGGCTGGCCAAAGAGTTCGCGGGGTTATGGAAGAGAGGAGCAGAGAGAGAGAGAGAGAGAAGGGAAATAGAGGGAAAATTGTAGAGAGGAGAGGGAAGGGAAGGGAAGGGAAGGGAAGCCATGACGACTATATAGCACTTGGAAGGGATAAGGATTTGGGATGGGACCAGGTGTGGAGGGGTAAAAGCCTGGGGATAAATGGACTAGGCAGGCGGGGAAAAAGAAGGAAGGAGATGTGGATGAAACGGGACAGGAGTATGAGGGAAGAGGAACGGAAAAAAATAGTAGACATTCAACAGTGACAATTTCCGATGACTTTGGAACGGGAAAAATGAAACCTTAAAAAGAGTAAAGACAGACAGACATCGTCAAAGAAATTAGTGACCAAGATCCTGGAATAATGTTCAGAGATCACAAGTAAACAAAGCAGACAGGTTGACCAGACCACACACTAGAAGGTGAAGGGACGACGACGTTTCGGTCCGTCCAGGACCATTCTCAAGTCGATTGTAGACAATCGACTTGAGAATGGTCCTGGACGGACCGAAACGTCGTCGTCCCTTCACCTTCTAGTGTGTGGTCAGGTCAACATACTTCAGCCACTTTATTGTGACTCATCGTCTACAAAGCAGACAGGATTATGATATGAGTGGATAATGAGATCCTTCAAAACATGGTGATGTCACACCAGTGGTGGTAACTCTTGAAAGCCCATTTTATTTTGTACGGAATATTGTTAAGTCATCCCCCCCCCATTTAAGGCTGGAGGGATTGCAGAGTTGGAAAGTGTGTACAGAGATTGAGATTGTCACGTCACAATGATTGAAGGATTGGGATTAAGCCATCCAAGAGGTGGCACGGGCATGAATAACTCATAAACGTCACCCTGTTCTGTACTGGCCATATATATAGCGTGTGACCAAAACAAATCATTGTTCCTTGTACCAGTGCTTTGAATGTGTGTGATTTCTCCATCTGGGAAACGGAAAGGGATTTGAGGGAAAGGGGGGAAAGAGATGGAATGGGGTGGAGGAGGGTTGAGCGATGGGATTACAGAGGGGTAGCGAGAATGGAATAGAGAAGGGAGAGGAGAGAAGGGAGAACGTGTGTGGCAGCGACAGATAAGAGATCACCTAGAAAATTCTCACTTTGAAAAAAGATTCGTCCTCTGAAGGAGAGGAATAAACTTGGGGATAAGAGTCTTGGAGTCGGTGTTATCGGGAGGTTTGTCTACACCAGGAAGAGACGGGGATGGGCACGGGGTCCCAGTCCATCTTATCAAGAGACTGAAAATGAATTACAGCAATTTTCAACCTGTTTTCAATGGAGTTGGTTTAGAGATACGAGTACAAGTAATGTAGTAGTGTGCAACTTCAACTTCTAGTGTGTGGTCTGGTCAACATACTTCAGCCACGTTATTGTGACTCATCGCCTGCATAGTAGTGTGCAAACTCAATTGTAAATATACACACACAAAATACCCTTTTCATTTAAATTAGGCCTATAGACCCGAGGAAGTTACTTTATATTTTATTAGCAAAGGGCCTACACTGCCTGGATGCCTTACCCTAAACTGCCTCAGAGAACCACCCTAGGGAAAACTTTTTGTTTTAATGACCTCTAGCACACGGGTGGTACGCGAACAAGAGAACACAGGTAGAAAATGAGTACCCAAATGAGCCACAGGGACGTTAGAAAGAACTTTTTCAGTGTCATAGTAGTTAACAGATGGAATGCATTAGGCAGTGATGTGGTGGAGGCAGACTCCATACACAGTTTCAAGTGTAGATATGATAGAGCCCAGTAGGCTCAGGAATCTGTACACCAGTTGATTGACAGTTGAGAGGCGGGACCAAAGAGCCAGAGCTCAACCCCCGCAAGCCCACTAGGTGAGTACAAAGGGGCGGGGCATAAGGAGCTAGACCTCGTTTCCCTGTAGTCACTTATAGGCAAGAACACTACCTGCACGCACGCACGCACGCACGCACGTACACCAGTTGATTGACAGTTGAGAGGCGGGACCAAAGAGCCAGAGCTCAACCCCCGCAAGCCCACTAGGTGAGTACAAAGGGGCGGGGCATAAGGAGCTAGACCTCGTTTCCCTGTAGTCACTTATAGGCAAGAACACTACCTGCACGCACGCACGCACGCACGCACGCACGCACACGCATAAATACAATCCACTTCTATAAAAAAGGGTCTTACAAAACCCTTCAGTCAGATGGACCAAATTAACCGTGAAATTAAAGGTCAAGACTTTCTGCTGAGCAGTGGAGGGAGGTGGATATTAAGGGTGGAGAGTAAGGTAGGGGGTCAGCCACGCTGGGGGTCAGCCACGCTGGGGGGGGGGGGGGTGATCAACGATGCATGTGGGGTGGGGGGGGGGAAGGGGTCAGTGACACAGATGAGTGGTCAGCGAAACAGGAAGCAGAAAGGGGGGGGGGAGAATCAGCGTCGTGGGGGAGGGGGGGTGTCTGCCTCATGAAGGGGGTGGAGGGGAGGGGGGCAACGTCGCGGGGTGGGGAGGCATGACGTTACCGCCAACGCAATTTCCAACGCCGGCAAGATAAGAAAATGCGCGTAAGCAGGGGCCCCTTCTGTGTTAAGCAGGGGCCCCTTCTGTGTTAAGCAGGGGCCCCTTCTGTGTTAAGCAGGGGCCCCTTCTGTGTTAAGCAGGGGCCCCTTCTGTGTTAAGCAGGGGCCCCTTCTGTGTTAAGCAGGGGCCCCTTCTGTGTTAAGCAGGGGCCCCTTCTGTGTTAAGCAGGGGCCCCTTCTGTGTTAAGCAGGGGCCCCTTCTGTGTTAAGCAGGGGCCCCTTCTGTGTTAAGCAGGGGCCCCTTCTGTGTTAAGCAGGGCTTACAACAGTACAAGTCCTGTAAAAACATTGCCAAGTCCAGCTTCCCAGAGAGAGAACCCTTGCTGTTGTCCTCTTGTAATGTGGGGGGGAGGGGTTACTCTTACCTGAGGCTGGGATTGCTGGGGGCAGATTCATGAAGCAGTTACGCAAGCACTTACGAACCTGTCCATCTTTTCTCAACCTTTGGCAGCTTTGTTTACAGTTATTAAACAGTTAATGAGCTCCGAAGCACCAGGAGGCTGTTTATAACACTAACAACAGTTGATTGGGAAGTTTTCATGCTTGTAAGCTGTTGAATAAATGTAACCAAAGGCGTCGAAGATAGAGGAAAGATGTATAGGTTCGTAAGTGCTTGCGTAACTGCTTCGTGAATCTGGCCCCGCTGGCTGCTACGGCAGCAGTGTTGTAAACACTAATAACATTCCCCCTGCGCTTAAACCAGTAAGGCCATTACCGCCTCACTAATACGCTAAACACAAATTAAATCCCACGGTCCAATTTCAAATTTTCACCCGATAGCCGATTTTTTTCCTACTGAAATTAAATTTTGTTCTCGAGTGTCTAATTCTTTTCACGCTGGTGTGAATTTTTTGTTTCGGAGGGGCAACTTTATCCCCCGGTAAGGGGGGGGGGGGAATTTACTGGTCAGTGGTACAAAAACTGAACACATTCTGGTACAGGAGAACTGCTTGAGGCCCCTGGCCACGAGTTATCAACTAGCAGCTCGTCTCTGACAAACCCACTACGCCCGCTGTAACTTAGACTGTTGTTCTGTATTCTAGGTTAGTCCTACGGGAACAATAGCATCGGGGCGAGGGGTGGGAGGGAGGTTGGTGGGAGGGGAGGTTGGTGGGAGGGGAGGTTGGTGGGAGGGGAGGCTGGTGGGAGGGGAGGCTGGTGGGAGGGGAGGCTGGTGGGAGGGGAGGCTGGTGGGAGGCGAGGGGTGGGAGGGAGGTTGGTGGGAGGGGAGGCTGGTGGGAGGGGTGGCAGCTATGGCACCGATAAGCCTTGGCAACACAGGTGCCCCCCTCCCCTCCCCCCTCCATTCCCAGCCGTTCAACTCCCTCCACAATTGACGCCCAAGCCGCCAGCTCTATTTAATACGAAATAATTCTCCCCGAGTGATATTCCAGAACATGTATACAACACCCGGAGTTTGAGAGAAAATCTAAGGTATTTGCCAGTCCTAGACGAGGGAACCAGTGTATTAAATAATTGTTAGGCACAGAGCAGAATGACGGGGGACAGGAGCTGTTTGTCACCTCCCGAGTGCAATCTCGACTCTCCTGTCCCGCCTGTCGGTGTGTGGCCGCTGTCGACCTCGACAAAAAGAATATATATTTAGCAGATAGCATCTTGGGCCTACACTTCGTCTTGAAGTCCAACAGGGGAAGGGGGGGGGGGTGATAAAACAGAGAATATTCAGAAGAGAACCTTAGGTGGTACAGCTAAGATACAGTTACAGTGGAAGGGGGGGGGGAGGGGCGAGGGGGGTTGCAGAGGTCACTCTCGACACTCATATCTCAAGAGACATCCCCCCACCCCCCAACTCGCCTCTCATCCAAAGCTTTTGTAAAACACACACACACACACACACACACACACACACACACACACACACACACACACACACACACACACACACACACACACACCAGGGGTGAGTGATTCTCCTTTGTATCGTGTCTGTGAAAGATCTACGCTCCCCCCCCCCCCGACCCGCGATGGCGTACAAAGGTGCCATTGATAGTGGTCACCGCGCGCTCAACTCTACATCAATATTACCGACAGTGTGGCACGGACCGACCGCCGATGCCGACGTCCAGTACCTCGAGGGTGCCACTCGAGGGCCTCGCAACACGCCCAAGAATGCTCTCAATCATGTACACTGATGTTGCAACACTTCTCCTGTCTAATCTGATTAACTGAACGCTGCTCAAGATAATTACGTTTAGGGAAAATCAATGAGTATTAAGATAGGAGCCGGATGCAGCAGCCAGCGTACACGAGGAGCCATAGAAGCGGAGGTGTGGGCGTAGGATTGGTGTTGGGTGAATAATAACAGGTGTTGGGTGGAGGCCCGTGGCATCTGCAGGATCTCGCAGCATCCTCTTAACCCCGACCTCCTCAAGAACCATCAGGCAACAAGCTCACCTTTGTCTCCACACACACTCACACTCACACACACACACACACACACACTCACACACACCCGCTCTTCCACCCACCACACACATATACACTCTTCCCTCCCTCGCATCTTTTCCACCCACACCCTCTTACATACCTGCTTGATGGGGTTCTGGGAGTTCTTCTACTCCCCAAGTATACTTTCTACATACCGTCACCCAGAAGGCAGGTTCGATTCCAGGGCGACCGAGGAACCGTCAAGACAGTCGGACCACCGCCACTAACAGATGTGAGCAAAGTTCTGGGTCTTGAAGAGTGTTCAACCCATTATAAACACTAATTTTCATCAAGTTGATATTATCTTCAAACGAATAAATAAATAGGAAAATAAAGATGGGTATGATAATAATTTGCAATTTCATTTATATTATTTTGAGGTGGTTTCGAGGGTCAATGTCCCCCGCGGCCCGGTCTCAAAACGAAGCCTCGTGTTGGTCTGGTCAAGCAGGCTGTTAGACGCCGCTGCTCGCTGTCAGACGGCTGACCAGAACCCATCTTCTACCTGGTGGAATATCCCAGCCAATATACCGTGATGATAGGGTAACCGAACTTAAAACCAGCTGCCATAGGGTCGACAAGGCCTTGTTTTGACCCCTTCGTAACCTCCAAGGCCAGCCTCCTCCAGTAGGGTCCAAAACCTGTACCGACATGAACATTATGACGTCAGTGACGTCACAACTCGTGAATACCACATGCAAAAAACAACATTTTATCACTTTCGTTTGGTTGTGCAGGGTTGGGTTAGGTTAGGGTGGAGTTGGGATAAGTTTAGGGTGGAGTTGGATTAAGGATGGGTTTGTTTACTGACTAACAATAAGGTAGGTCAGAGTGAGAGAGACTGTTCTCAGGTCTCAGACCCGACTCGCCTACTGGACCAAGAGGTTTAAAGTTTCTCTTATACTGAGGAGTCTCTCAGGAAGTCGCAGCTCCGGTCTCGCCACTCAGGTTCCCGCGACGTCTCAGTAACGGGTATACGGAGTTCCTCCACTCAAGTCGTCTATTATTAGAGTTGCCAGGTAGAGCGCCTCGGACGTCCAGGAGTTCCTTGCATACACAAGTGAGAGCAGTTCCAAGCTGGACGCCTGTCAACATGGCCCAAGCGCCGCCTGTAATTAGTGGCCTTATGTAATACACAGTCACTGTACCCTCTACAGTCGTTACAGCGAAGGCCTTGTACCTTAGTAGGTCCATGTGCTTGGTCACCATTCCTTCATCCCAGTCCTCGTACCCAGCTTCTTGTACTATACTGTCTAGTCATACTTTCTTGGCTCTTCCTCACACTTTTACCTTACCTGTATCCACTAAGTAACCATTGTAACACGTTCCTTGTGACAAAGGAACAATAACGTGGTTAAAAAAAAAAACACCCAACCTACACTACATTTATTTTCAGATGTCTAGGTTGGGTTCAAATAATAATACTAACAATAATAATAAAAATAATAATAACACATAAATTAGTATTAATCCTTAGCGTTACGCAACTATACGCAACAAATAGGCCCTTTTTTATTTAGGCAGTAGAGAAAAGCAACGACGATAGGTTTATGAAGCCAGCGGTTTCAAGTTGCATTAATCTACGATACTCTTATATCCAAATATTTAGTCATGGAAGCCGCTAACCGAGAGATAATGAGCACCTCGAGCACGTATCGCATATGGTAATGAAACAACATTTGGTTATTGTAATTTGTATTTACATAGTTCAGCTTTATTGTAGGGAGATGGACATCACCTCCCCCCCCATCATCACCTCGATGAGGGGTAGGTGATGGGAGGCCGAGGGAGAAGGGGGGACGGTGGGGGCGGACAGAGGGGGTGACTAGGGACAGAAGGGGGGGTGACTGGGGACAGGAAGGGGTGACGTATCGCCTTCCATTTGACGGATCAAACGGTAAGACAGCTCTCAAAATACACCTCGAGTGCCCAGAGGAAGCCAAGAAGGCTTACGTCTCTGGCCAGCAAGATTTTCCCATGGGAACCCAGGGTCGTGACCCCCTCGTGACACCGTCTCCGGGTAAGGCCGCGTTATATCCGGTGACCCGGGATTATACCCGGCCAGGAGGCCACACATCACTGCCCAAATCCAGCTGCGTCTCGCGTAGATGGATAATTTACGGGCTATTCATGCCCGTGCCACCTCTTGGGTGGCTTAATCTTTATCAGTCAATTGATGGATAATCTACTGAACTACCTGCTGTGCTTTCGTTAAGTTGCCAAATGTTAGTAGCAAAGGTGATTAACAATGGAACTGGGGACGTTGGCGTTCCAAGTGGGGCCGTTGGCGTCGCAACAGGGGGGCCGTTGGCGTTGCAACAGGGGGGCCGTTGGCGTTGCAACAGGGGGGGGGGGGCCGTTGGCGTCGCCTCAAGTGGACACCACGAGAGGTACTGAAGGGACCTCAATTCTCGCCAACTTCAACAGAATCTAAAACCGAGCCAGGCCCCGAGTGTGGATACCAGAGAACAACACTTTCCTCGCATTTTGCTCGACTGATCATTTTGCTAACCGTGATAGGTTAGGTTGGATCGAGTTTACGTAGAAAAAGAGTAGCGATGTCGTAGGCTAGTGAACGTTTCTCGCATGTATTAGACCCTCTGCTCTCCCGCCAAGCGGGGAAGGCAATAAACACGACGACCCGTCTACACGACGACCCGTCCACACGACGACCCGTCCACACGACGACCCGTCCACACGACGACCCGTCCACACGACGACCCGTCTACACGACGACCCGTCCACACGACGACCCGTCCACACGACGACCCGTCTACACGACGACCCGTCTACACGACAACCCGTCTACACGACAACCCGTCTACACGACGACCCGTCTACACGACGACCCGTCTACACGACGACCCGTCTACACGACGACCCGTCTACACGACAACCCGTCTACACGACAACCCGTCTACACGACGGAGGAGCGTCGTGTTTTGTCGTCTAGAGAGGCTTGTGTGTGGAGCCTCGTCATGGATACAACCTAAATCACATCCATCCCCACGGGGAAGCCTTACCATAAGTCAGCATAAGGGGAGGAGTCTACAGCAGGTTATAAGAGGTTCAGAGGGCCAAGAGCCACGCTTTACCTACAACAGTCTAGGGGGAGATTTGAGACACGCAGAAGCTGGAGAGTACAGAGAGAGAGAGCGAGAGCAAGAGCGAGAGAGAGCGAGAGCAAGAGCGAGAGAGAGCGAGAGAGAGCGAGAGAGAGCAAGAGAGAGCGAGAGCAAGAGAGAGCAAGAGCGAGAGAGAGCAAGAGCTAAGGTGGTGTTCCCGACCAGGCAGCCGTGCCGAGGTCACCACGGGTCACGACACAGGCCCCAACAACCCCTCACGACTCTTGATAGATGAACCATGCTTCCATTAATGGCATATATTATTCATTCCAGTTTAGTGTATGGGCGAGAAAACAAAAACAAAGAAGAAGAACCAGGCAGCAGAGAGAGAGGACTGGATAAAAGTCAGGGAAGAAGGGAAGAGAAGGGAAGGGAAGGATCAGATAGGATTGGAGGGTGACAGATCAACAACTGGAGGAGAGGAGACGGTTGGGAAGCGATTTCGGCAACTCCCTCCCCGTCTCCGTCTCTCTATTTACAAAAATGTTGAAGAAAGAGAGAGAAAACGAGAAGAGGCAAGCGGGGACGGGGGCGAGAGGGGTGAAGAGGCTTCGGATGAGAAAGTCAAACGCAGCAGCTGAGCTTTGTGCCTCGTGGTGTAAGAGAAGACTGTGGATGATAGCAAATTACGGGATCGCCATAGCCCGTGCTACATGGACACTTCGTTCTGAGTAGCTAAATCTAAAAGAACAACTGATGGCAAAGTTGCCATCTTTACTCATCTCTTTGGGAGAAGAATATGCAGTTATCACATCACTTAATCGCGATAAAATACCAAGGCAAAATATCGACAGCAACTCCAGCACGAAGCCTGATGACAATAGCACTTTCACCAGTCTTCAAGCAATAGACCAACACATTAAGGCTTTTAATAACTTGTGGTTCTCGAATATCACAACATTAGGCTCGTGTTCACATAACATTAAACCTGGTGGGGGTAGAACGGTCGCTGGTGTAATGCGAACTCTTCGGGAGGGGAAGATGTGGGGGGGGAGGGGGAGGGGACGGTGTGGGGGAGGAAGATAAAGGTAAGAAGAGGTGTGGGGTTGGACGTGAAGGCGAGTAGGGGGGTTTGGATTGAGTAGGGGGTAGACTAAAGGTTTGGGTGTGACGGAGAAAGGGGCGGCGTGGGCGAGGAATATGTAGAAGTAACCCGAACCCCACAACACACCACACCCACCCGCCCCTTAGTGACCCTGTAAAAGGCTTCTCCCTCCCGCCATCACCAGACGATCACTGCCCCCTCGGCCGGACGCGCCTCCAGGTGGCCGGAAACAAGACTAAACCTCCACGAGCAAGAGAGGATACGCCAGTTACAATAACATCTAAGTGCTGTGATTTCTGAAGGCTAAAATGACCTAATAGTGCCTTAGCTAGGGCCAGAAACGGGACAAAACACACATTGACATGTTGTTTATACCTGACTTTAGGTAATGAGTTACGCATTATGCAAAAACACGCTCTCTTTCTGTTCCATTCAATTCCCCCTCCCCCTCCCTCTCTCCCCCGCCTTCGACAGGCGTATCCTCTTACGCGCAAAACAACTGTTTTTCAAGGCTGGCGTTCAATAAGAAGGCTTCAGCTGATAGGTCGTTTGTTGCAACACACACACTACACCCGCATATTGCACCCCTTCCCGTTACCTCCCACCCACTCTTCCTTCCGCCCACCTCGTTCTCCTCCCGTCCCGCCCATATACACCTCTCACCCCGTCATATTCCTGGGGCTCAAATCTTCATGTTCCGTATCTCTACTTCCCATCTTTCCCCACACATTTCTTATAGCCTCCTTCCTATTGGGGGGGGGGCAAAGAACCCCCCCTTCTTCCATCTACAACTTGCCTACTTCCCCAATCTCCCATCCCTTTATCCATCATCTAACCCCCCTTCCATCTATCTACCAGTCCCACTACCCACAATCTCCCAAGTTTTCGTTACTCCCTCCTAACCCAGCCCCCTCCTCTATAACCCAGCCTCCCCTTCACCATTTCCCTGCCCCATTCCCCCTACCTTGCACAGCCCCAACAAGGTGGGACAAACCACCCGTTGTCAGCCGGAGATGGGACAAGGCAGCTCGTGTGCCTAGGAGACAGCAAAGCGCACATACATACATTATATTTAGTTGATGCCGGCAAGGAAAGTCCCCGTTTCTCTGACCACAGCCCCTCTATTTGGATAGACCCCCACGGGGCGTTGAGCTATTTGGATAGACCCCACGAGGCGTTGATCTATTTGGATAGACCCCCCACGAGGCGTTGATCTATTTGGATAGACCCCCCACGAGGCGTTGATCTATTTGGATAGACCCCACGAGGCGTTGATCTATTTGGATAGACCCCCCACGAGGCGTTGATCTATTTGGATAGACCCCCACGGGGCGTTGATCTATTTGGATAGACTCGTACTCACGACATCGGAAAGGTAAAAGGCGGGGGTTCAGAAGCTGAAGCCTAATCCCCCTTTCCCCCCCATAACTTTTTGAAAGTAACCTTTTGCATTTGTAAGTTCGTAAGTGTGCTAAATACCTGTCTTGTAACTGTTACAATCTGTAATGAAATCCCTGAAAATGTTTTACTATGTAGTTTGTGTTAGGATGCGAAAAATTATACGATGTTTACTCGAAATAAAGACTTGTTGTAGAGTTTAGTAATTGAACTGGCATTGACGTTGGTGTGTGCTGACCTCAGCATGACCCCAAGAGGTCAGGTGCCAAGGGGTCACGGGGCTGGGTCACACGCTCTGCTTTCCACTTCGTAAACAAATGCGCTCTCACGGGCGAACACGTCAGTTCGTCCCCACCAAACATGCAGTGTTGGTGCTCTTGGTATACGTGAGAGCACAAACATGCGCCAGCCTGATCTAACTTATAAACATCGATGCTCGACCGTCCTTAAATTTAAAGTAAATTGCATTTCATTTATACACTTAATACACCCCGTTAACGGACATATTTGAATGCATTTAGCGAGATGTATTATACAAATTGGCCAATATAAGCTATATACATATAAGCAATATACATAAAAGCAATATACAAGTCAAGAATAATGGTCCAGGATGGATCGAAACAACGCCCCTTGATCTTAAACTTAGGACCCAACCTTAGACCTTTTTAAGGTCTAAGGTGACCTAAGGTGACGTTCACACGTGAACTTGAGACACAGGTTACGTAATGCTGTAATTATTACTGACATATTACAGTGTTGTCCCACTGGCTAAGTGCTTTCTCAGAGACGACCCTACCAGGTAATTTATTTTTTTATGTTTGAAGCAGATATTCGTTAAAGATTAGTAAGGAAAACTTTATAAATGTATTAAAACCACATCAGTGCATTCAAACAAATGAAGATTAGTCGGATACGACTTCCTAACAGATTTATTGTTTAAGATAAGGTGTTAACTGTTCAGTAAGTGATACACAATAATTAACACTGTGTTAATTGTTGCTTGTATCAATTAAATTTATTGTTTACAGCGTGTTTTTTTGGATATTAGCTGATATTGACTTTTGTTGCAGGTTGTGTGTGGTGGTCGTGGCGGTGGTGGGCGGCGCCAGTCAGCAGATGGCCAAGATCCGTCGTGCGGGCGGCAGCACGGAGACGTCGTCCACCCTGGGCTGGGTGGCTGGCCGAGGCACCGTCCTCCCGCCGCACGCGGTGCTGGTCACGGAGGACGACCCGGCCACCGTGTGGTGCCGCGCGGAGAAGCACAGCACCTGGATGGCCGGGGCCATGCACTCCGGCACCTGCACCGTGCCCTTCCTCACCACCGTGCTGCGCATCAACGACAACTTCGAGATCCTCGTCTCCATCAACGGGTCGGCGCGAGTGCGCTACGAAAACTGGGACCGGTATTTAGCGCCGCCGCACAACGCTGTGTCCGCCGAGGCTCGTCGCTTCTTGGCCGTGCGGGAGGGCGAAGACGGCTTCCCCCAGGCGGGGTTCCTGGCCCCGCGGGAGAGACGCGCCTACTTCGTCTCGGGATCCACCGTCGAGAAGGTCGACACCGCCAAAGTTCTAGTTGAAGACGAGCCTGAACGCTACGACCTCCGGGCCGTGAACCTGGACACCAGTCGCATGTCCATAACGCGCGAGGAGTCCGTGCTGGCCAAGGCCATGCTGCTCAACCCGGGCCCGTCGCGGCAGCGGGTGGTGGAGGACAGGGAGGTGGTGGTGCGCCAGCTGGCGTACTGGGGCCAGATCAAGGGCACGTACAACGGCAAGCCCGCCCACGTGGTCTCCCCGCCGCCGGAGTCCGAGGAGAGGGACCTGATGTGGGGCGTGCAGAACGAGCTCGACCGCGTGTACCAGGACCTCCTGGAGTACGACCTGCCCCCGGGCACGGGCGTCAGGGTCAAGATGATCGGCACTGTTCGTAAGACCGAGGCGCCCTACTTCGGCACCCTGACGGCCGTGTACAAGGACGGCAGCCAGACCTCTCGGGTCATCGAGGGGCTCCACATGGACCAGCGGCTGGTCATGCTCCGCGCCCAGTACTCCTCGCCTTACTTCATCCACAACAACACGGTGCTCGACATCCCCGAGCAGACGTCAGTGCTATTCAAATCCACCACAACCACCACCACAACAACCACAACCACTACAACAACTTCCACCACCCCCGAGCCGCCCAAAATGTCGATGGTGGGACCGGAAAAGCCGCAGAGTGATTCGCTGAGCACAACTCAGCGGGAAGTGGAGGTGAATCTCCACGGTAGTGCTGGCCCCTTGTGCCCCGCCCTGGCCCTGATCCTGGCCTTGGCCCTGGCCATCCTCTCTGCTGCCAGCCCTTGAGTCATCTTGTATACCAAGCTCCTCACTTCATTGCATTTTCCTTTTGCCTCGGAAATTTCGCAGGAAATGTCGGCAAGAAATTGTCTGGGAGAGCAACAGGGACGCTTACAGTCCTCTCGTGCTGTGCATTTTTAGAACTACACAAGAAAATCAGAAGTACTTATTTACATTATACAAATAATATATATATCTGTTGTTGACACTGTTAGGACAGTAGAAACTAGATGTCAATTATGTCCAGTGTTGACCTCAGCTGTCCCTCCAGCCAAGGCCTACTAGATAGGCCTAGGGGGCAGAAACACCCTACCATAACCCTAGTTCCGCTGTTCTGACTGGAGAATTCTTTAAACTAAAAATAATCCTGGGTTAGGCATTTTACAAGAAGACACCGTTAAAATGTCATCCGCTTCCAAGACGAACGAGACTTGTCTAAGCGGGCGGATGTAGGCTTCAGAAGTCATTCCATCACCTGTTGTCTGCAGCAACTACGGGCTCACCATAGCCCGTGCTGCTTGGAACTTTTTGTTCTTAGACAGCGAATCTTAAACAACAACAACAACTTGTCCGCAGCGCCACTCTTATCAGCGGCTGGCCAGGAACCCGCTGGTGCTTCTCTCTTCAACATCAGTAATGCTCCGGCTGATCAAACGTTCAGCTAATAATAATATTCTTAGCTATCGTGGCGAAGTTGTACATGCGAGTATGAATGTTAAATATAATCTTGTGCAGAAGCCGACTCGAGTGACTGCGGTGCGTGTGTACAGCTAAACACTGTACTAGGAGGAGTGTGAGTGAGTGTAAATATTGAGCCTGTATATTGCTGAGAATTCCCCAACCACTAGGGCAGTAGTGGCTTCCTTGTGTGTTTATAATCATGATAATAAGCCTCCTTCACTATGTTGCGGGTGAAGCCTATTTATTTCAGAGTTCTCCCCAAAACATTGATGCTTTCACTCTTGGTGTTTAAGACTTCTGGAGCATCTCTCAGAAGGGTGACAGCACCCCCTCAGAAGGGTGACAGCATCCCCTCCGAAGGGTGACAGCAACCAACGACTTCAAGAGCAAACCTTCACAACATTAACAACCCACTCTGCCCCCCCCCCCTCCCCCTCCGTCACTTCCCACCTCCATACACCCCTAATATAACCCTATACGCTTGACCCCTCCAGGGTTGATCTGTAGTCCCCTGCCATGTTGTATCTCGTACCATGTGAACTGCCTCAGTGTTGTTGTACGTCAAGTGTCGTGCGTATGTGAGAGTTGAGTGAGTGTGCGTGCAGCCTGGAGAGTGGAATATGCAGTTCTTAAGGGGGGTTCATTCCCCGGGACTCCCCCAAGCAGGGTGTGTGTGTGTGTGGTGGACGGTGTTCTATGTCGCTCTTGAAGACTTTGTACCTATGTCATGTGTAATAAAAGGTGTGTGGGATGTCACTAGTCGTGTTTATTCTGCCCTCCATTGATGACCACCACCTCGAACACAGGGATTCATTCATCGCATTAAATCCCCTAGTCATAGTAATGATTAAATCCCCTAGTCATAGTAATGATTAAATCCCCTAGTCATAGTAATGATTAAATCCCCTAGTTTTAGTAATGATTAAATCCCCTAGTCATAGTAATGATTAAATCCCCTAGTCATGGTAATGAATAAACATCACATCAACCAATAAATCGCTCACATAGTAAGTCGAACAACCAAACATTCAACAAATTCATAATCCAGCCTTTAAAAAATAAAGAAAAATCCTCACCGTGAAGATGATTCTGCCATTGTCTTAAAACTTAATTAGATAACACTTGACAGTCGAAGACATTGTGGGAGACGTATACACATTGTGGCATGTTGGTGGCACTATTGCCAGTGAGGTGGCACACTATGGCACCCTTCTGCTATTGCCTCGTATTTACTATAACAATATCTGAGAATATACCCAGTTTGACTTATAATGACGAGAGGAAAAAAAGTTGTAATGAAAAGTAAAGTGGTACCATATATCACGATACAATCAGACACTATTAATGGGGAATACCATTAAAATAGTCGTTAATATACAATATGACTTTAATGGGGAGTTCTGTAGCTCAAAGACACAGTTCTCTCCCCTCCCCCAGAGCCCTTCCCCCCAGGGCATAGCCGTGCCCTTTCCCCCCAGGGCATAGCCGTGCCCTTCCCCCCAGGGCATAGCTGTGTCCTTCCCCCACAGGGCATAGCCGTGCCCTTCCCCCACAGGGCATAGCCGTGCCCTTCCCCCACAGGGCATAGCCGTGCCCTTCCCCCACAGGGCATAGCCGTGCCCTTCCCCCACAGGGCATAGCCGTGCCCTTCCCCCCCAAGGCATAGCCGTGCCCTTCCCCCCCAAGGCATAGCCGTGTCCTTGCCACCAAGGCATAGTACACGCGCCAAACACCTCTCACTGATATTCAACATTGAGAGAGACCAATAAACGCGTACCACTGTCCGTCGTGACTGACAGGAGTCCGCGCTGCGCACCAGCAGCGCGAGACGACGCACCGAGCCACTAATCTCGAGTCAACTACGTATTCTAATTGGCTACAGAAACTATCACGCTCTACAAAAAAAAACATAAAAACTAA
Organism: Procambarus clarkii; assembly: GCF_040958095.1. Taxonomy (NCBI): domain Eukaryota; kingdom Metazoa; phylum Arthropoda; class Malacostraca; order Decapoda; family Cambaridae; genus Procambarus; species Procambarus clarkii. The sequence goes on from NC_091169.1 coordinate 36,741,819, forward strand.
ATTACTGGAATCGAAGATGAATACAATAACTGTATACCCCAGCGGACTGAAACAGTTAGTTTTGACTGTTTCAGTCCGCTGAAACAGTTTTGACTGAAACTTCAACAGCAAGCGTCAAGATTGCTGTTAAGTTTCAAGGTTTAAATAACGACCAAAAAGGTAATCTTGTTTAGGGTCGTTGCACTAAATAGATTGGAATAATACCATTATTAACAGACCCATTTAAAACTCAATATTTTCGAACAAGAGAATATTCGGCAATCTTGTACAATCCGAATCCATTCAAATGCCAAGATAATATTTATTAATTTACCAAATTGTATTACCCGGAATGCATGCAGAACATACCTCATAACCTACCTTAGGAAACATGTATATGGACTGGCGCCACATTTGTACACTGAAACAAGTCCTTACAAGAGTAGAAAGCAGTTTAGAGAGCAGTTCTAAAAGACACATTTACAATTACACACAGAAATCACAATTGCGTGATGCATCAAATGAACAAATCCACAAGGACGCAGGTTCGAATCCTCGTCACGGCCCTTGTGGATTTGTACACATTTACAAGTTATTGCCCAATACTCACTCAGAGAAGCTAGCAAAGGGCCTAAGACTAACACACTAACACACACACACTAACACACACTACACACACACACACACACACACACACACACACACACACACACACGGAATCACCAAAACCCAATTTGTCCACTTGATAAGCTAAACGAACTTAGCTCATGGGCCACGCTCCTAGTTCAGTTCAGTTCAGTTCAATTCAGTTCCTGAACCAATTATGTGCCTTTGTAACCCTTTCCACCACCGCCCACGGGATGGGTATGGTGTGCATAGGAAATGAAAAGTCTTCAAGAATTGCTGCGACTACGTCGGATTGCAAGCTGCCAGCACCAACAGTCTACGAGGTGGTCTGTGATGATTCCAGGCCGCGGGGACAACGACCTCCTCGAACACCCCTTAAATTAACCACAAGGTTTGTTCATGGTAGGTACCTATGTTCTGGGATAACTTTTTGAACAACAGTTCAAACAGACTGCCGATACAAGTCATGATAGTGATCTTCATGACCTCCCATGACCTCGACTCCCTTCTATATAATGATCCTGACCGTTAACCATTTCTGCAGGATGAATTAAAAAACTATTTAAGTATACCCTTGAATTTCCTTGTCAGAAAAATCTTCAGATCGTTTCGAAGAAAACGTTTTCAGCATATTTTAAACAAACGACTTATCAGACAATAGTTATAATTTGTGAATAATCTCTGGATTTGGCAAAGGTTCACTTGTTAGTTTACAAGTTGACTATTACTGGAACTGTAATATGCTTTCAGACCAACACAAATATCTAAGATATCCAGGTGCTTTGACGGGGAGGTTTGTCGCTCGAGGTAATGGATTTGCTTAGAGGATGGGCTCCACCAGAAAACGTTTCTGGTGGTTATCTTGAGATGCTTTCGGGGCTTTGGTGTCCCCGCGGCCCGGTCTTCGACCAGGCCTCCACCCCCAGGAAGCAGCCCGTGACAGCTGACTCTCTCCCAAGTACCTATCTACTGCTAAATAACAGGGGCATCAGGGTGAAAAAAAACTGCCCATTGTTTCTCACCGACGCCCGGGATCGAACCCGGGACCACAGGATCACGCGTCCAGTGTTCTGTCCGCTCAGCCGCCGGCTCCCCTTGTAGCTCTACCTTGGAGCGTGTGTACGTTTCCCTAACCAGAAACGTACACACCCAAGCAACCCACCTAACCTATCTAATCCCAGGCATAGGAAACATATCTGTGAGCCGTTACTTTTCACAGCAGGTCACATTCGTAACGTTGGATGCCATAACGTAACAAACGCGACCTATTAGTTGAGAGGAAGGTATGATACACCACGCTCTAGCTCCTGGCCCTCCACCAGGCTACAGAGGCACTGTAGGAGAAGAGGGCCGTCCGGGGCGTCATCCACAGCCACTGTTACTACACCTGACGACACAAGGGGGGTGGGGGGTAGAAATTGTACCCAAAAAGTGGGAGAAAAAAGGTGAACAAAAAAAAAAACAGACTCCGTAATAAACTGGTTACAAAGTTTGGAGGATAATTTGCATACTAAGCATTTTCCGAGGGTCTAAAACAGGCGGCGGTGGAGATGCTTATAGGAGGGCGTAGGTGTGGTGGGTGTGGAGGGCGTAGGTGTGGTGGGTGTGGAGGGCGTAGGTGTGGTGGGTGTGGGTGTGGAGGGTGTGGGTGTGGAGGGCGTAGGTGTGGAGGTGTGGCAGGGTGTGGCATCTCTCTCTTCGTGAGTTGAGAGGGATGAGGTAGGTGGGCGATGCAGAGCTGCTGCTGTTTAAGATTCGCTACTTGGAACAGGAAGTTATAAGTAGCACGGGCTATGGTGAGCCCGTTGTGGACTTACCTGGCACAGGAGCGGGGCTGAGGATGCAGAGCTATTGGTGGTTGTTGGAAGGGGAGGGGGGGGGGTGAGAGAATATTGGTGTTGACGTACTCACATAATTTTGCTTGCGGGGGTTGAGCTCTGGCTCTTTGGTCCCGCCTCTCAACCGGTGTGTGTGTGGGGGGGGGGAGGGTGCTTACCTAACAATGCTAATATTACCCCACATTAGTACTCTGGGAAGGTTTAAACACCCCAAGAATTAAAACAGTCCATCATGGGATAAGAAAACAGTAAATTATCAACAAAGTTCATTGGATTGCATTAACACTCATGTTTAACACGATTACTTAATGATGAATGTACCAAATAACTAGGAAGAAGGTAGGAATTAGAGGAAGGAGAGAGGAGAGAAAGGAGAGAGGAAGGAACTATCAGGGGGAAAGCGCCGAGCCATTACGACTATATAGCACTTGGAAGGGGTCAGGATAAGGATTTGGGATGGGACGCGAGGCAGGAATGGTGTCCAACCACTTGGACGGTCGGGGATTGAACGCCGACCTGCATGAAGCGAGACCGTCGCTCTACCGTCCAGCACAAGTGGGTGGACGGAAGGAGAGAGGAGAGGAAGGGGAGAGAGGAGAGGAAGGGGAGTTGGGGGAGAAAGGAAAGAAAGGAGAGGGGTGGGGGAGAAAGGAGAGGGAGGGGTGGGGGAGAAAGGAGAGAGTGGAGAGCAAGCAGAGTTAGCGAGAGCAGACGCAGGAATGGCACCAGAACACCTAGAGAGAGAGAGAGACGGCTTTCCTGAGCCAATGTCGGAGGTGGAGGCCAACGTTCACAGTAAGAGAGCATCACGGAACGTATTTACATATCCAGGCGATACCGGCAGTAAAAGGCTTATTCAATTTGCAAGCGAATAGTTGTTGACTTCAGCTGTTCAATATATTTAAAGGAGAATCGTCCAATAAACGTTTATCTAAGCTATTATATGGATCACCATTCACCAAGGAAGTCATCAACACAAAACCACTTTATGCTCACTAATGTCGCTTCTATGATGAGAGTTGAACTACACAATAACAACATATCTAACAGAGTCTGAAGAGAATGGTGGCTTTCACACTGCAGTCTTCATCAGGGGAACTAACACGGGAACTGTGGCTTTCCCACTACAGTCCACACTTGGGGAACTAACACGGGAACTGTGGCTTTCACACTACAGTCTACACTAGGGGAACTAACACGGGAACTGTGGCTTTCCCACTACAGTCCACACTTGGGGAACTAACACGGGAACTGTGGCTTTCACACTACAGTCTACACTTGGGGAACTAACACGGGAACTGTGGCTTTCCCACTACAGTCTACACTTGGGGAACTAACACGGGAACTGTGGCTTTCCCACTACAGTCTACACTAGGGGAACTAACACGGGAACTGTGGCTTTCCCACTACAGTCCACACTTGGGGAACTAACACGGGAACTGTGGCTTTCACACTACAGTCTACACTAGGGGAACTAACACGGGAACTGTGGCTTTCCCACTACAGTCCACACTAGGGGAACTAACACGGGAACTGTGGCTTTCCCACTACAGTCCACACTTGGGGAACTAACACGGGAACTGTGGCTTTCACACTACAGTCTACACTTAGGGGAACTAACACGGGAACTGTGGCTTTCACACTACAGTCCTACACTTGGGGAACTAACACGGGAACTGTGGCTTTCCCACTACAGTCCACACTTGGGGAACTAACACGGGAACTGTGGCTTTCACACTACAGTCTACACTTGGGGAACTAACACGGGAACTGTGGCTTTCACACTACAGTCTACACTTGGGGAACTAACACGGGAACTGTGGCTTTCACACTACAGTCTACACTAGGGGAACTAACACGGGAACTGTGGCTTTCACACTACAGTCTACACTAGGGGAACTAACACGGGAACTGTGGCTTTCCCACTACAGTCTACACTAGGGGAACTAACACGGGAACTGTGGCTTCCCACTACAGTCTACACTAGGGGAACTAACACGGGAACTGTGGCTTTCACACTACAGTCTACACTAGGGGAACTAACACGGGAACTGTGGCTTTCACACTACAGTCTACACTAGGGGAACTAACACGGGAACTGTGGCTTTCACACTACAGTCTACACTATGGGGAACTAACACGGGAACTGTGGCTTTCCCACTACAGTCTACACTAGGGGAACTAACACGGGAACTGTGGCTTTCACACTACAGTCTACACTAGGGGAACTAACACGGGAACTGTGGCTTTCACACTACAGTCTACACTAGGGGAACTAACACGGGAACTGTGGCTTTCCCACTACAGTCTACACTTGGGGAACTAACACGGGAACTGTGGCTTTCCCACTACAGTCTACACTTAGGGGAACTAACACGGGAACTGTGGCTTTCACACTACAGTCTACACTAGGGGAACTAACACGGGAACTGTGGCTTTCCCACTACAGTCTACACTAGGGGAACTAACACGGGAACTGTGGCTTTCACACTACAGTCCACACTTGGGGAACTAACACGGGAACTGTGGCTTTCACACTACAGTCCACACTTGGGGAACTAACACGGGAACTGTGGCTTTCACACTACAGTCCACACTTGGGGAACTAACACGGGAACTGTGGCTTTCCCACTACAGTCTACACTTGGGGAACTAACACGGGAACTGTGGCTTTCCCACTACAATCTACACTTGGGGAACTAACACGGGAACTGTGGCTTTCCCACTACAGTCTACACTTGGGGAACTAACACGGGAACTGTGGCTTTCCCACTACAGTCCACACTTGGGGAACTAACACGGGAACTGTGGCTTTCCCACTACAGTCTACACTAGGGGAACTAACACGGGAACTGTGGCTTTCCCACTACAGTCTACACTAGGGGAACTAACACGGGAACTGTGGCTTTCACACTACAGTCTACACTAGGGGAACTAACACGGGAACTGTGGCTTTCCCACTACAGTCTACACTAGGGGAACTAACACGGGAACTGTGGCTTTCCCACTACAGTCCACACTTGGGGAACTAACACGGGAATGTGCCCAGACAGTTACAAGCCAAATGCTGTGGACGCCAAGAACAAAATCCGCTAATTTGACCATGAAAAAAAAACTCCCGACACAGCTAAACGCCTCGAAATAAGTTGATGTTACACACACACAGATCACACTAACGTGATGCATCAAATGAACAAATCCACAAGGGCCGTGACGAGGATTCGAACCTGCGTCCGGGAGCATCCCAGGCACATGAGAAGCTCAGTCGATTAAGGCAGTGTCTGGGATGCTCCCGGACGCAGGTTCGAATCCTCGTCACGGCCCTTGTGGATTTGTTCATTTAAGCTGATGTTGTCTATGCCTTTACATGCTCACTTGGGGAATGCCAGCTGTTGTAATTGTTTTATACTTAGAACAAAAGTTCCAAAGTAGCACGGGCTATGGTGAGCCCGTAGTGGACTTACCCGGCTCCAGCGATCTCAATATATAGGGTTACGTGGATGGAGGCACCGCGATAATACCCAGCTGATGTTATGCTCATGCAGCATAAAAGAAACAAAATCCTCAAACTTTTGCAAAGAGAATATTGGGAACAGAAGTCAGAAAATCACTTTTAAAAAGACGTTAATTGAATAAAACAAATAAAAGTTACTTTACCACCTCCAACAGAACTGTCTGTGTACACTTCATATAACTTTTAAAATAACACAAAGGTTTAACACCAATTTAAACTCTCTGATTTGGACACAGATACAACAAAGTATACTATTTTATATTATATAACAAACGAAAATAAGCAACGGCTACGTTATACATTACCAAACACCACAACTATTATTGGGAGGCTCTAACAAACAACCAGGAGCCAGATTCACAAAGCAGTTACGCCAGCACTTACGAACCTGTTCATCTTTTCTCAATCTTTGGCGGCTTTGTTTACAATTATTAAACAGTTAATGAGCTCCGAAGCACCAGGAGGCTGTTTATAACAACAACATTTGATTGGGAAGTTTTCATGCTTGTAAACTATTTAATAAACGAGATTGACACACACACACACGTCATGGGGGGCCTGATAGCCGAATAGAAAGCACTCTGGACTCGTAATCCTAGGGTCCGGGTTCGATCCCCGCTGGTGACAAACAAAATAGGCAGTTTCTTTCACCCTGATGCCTCTGTTACCTAGCAGTAAATAGGTACCTAGGAGTTAGGACAGCTGTCACGGGCTGCTTCCTGGGGTGTGTGTGTGTGGTGTGGGAGGAAAACAATAGTAACAGTTGAGGCGCGGGACCAAAGAGCCAGAGCTCAACCCTCGTAAGCACAACTAGTTGAGTACACACACATTCCCACAATAAAAGAGAAAAATAAATGTATTCGAGCGGGAACATTTGCGCCCTTAACGGCATGACAGTCGGTTACAAATCTCACTGAAGACGTTATATCGTGAAGCTGTTGGTGGAAAATAAAGCCACAAGTGATGGCCAGGAGGGAGTTTACTGCCAAACCACCGCCGTAATCCCACATTACCCACACGCCAAACACTGCCAATGATCTATATTATATTAATGCAAGAAACTTTATTGAAAGAAATTCGGGGTCTGATGCGTGGTTGATGATAATCAGTTTCGAGGGAATTCTCAATTTGTTGATGGTCGAGGGAGGGGGGTTAGATGGTCGAGGGAGGGGGGTTAGATGGTCGAGGGAGGGGGGTTAGATGATTTACCTGGCTGTGAGCCTTTAATACAACCCGGTAAAGAGCATTTGCCCCAGTAACGAGGTCACGCGAGGAGCCCTGAACGTGACCTGACACGTCTGCGTCCCCCACCTCCCCTTCCCTCTTCCGTGTCGATGCTGTTATGACCTGTAGTGAACACGGTCACGCCTGCACCAGTAACGTGTTCGACAATGGTGCTGTACTGCAGGGGTAGATGCAACACAGGCGCGCACCTGCGGCTGCGGCTCCTGTTGCTACGACTTCAAATACCTGTAACTACTGCTATGCCAGGCCTAGCATCCTTCATCTAAGCTGCTATGCCAGGCCTAGCATCTTTCATCTAAGCTGCTATGCCAGGCCTAGCATCTTTCGTCTAAGCTCCTATGCCAGGCCTAGCATCTTACATCTAAGCTGGTATGCCAGGCCTAGCATCCTTCATCCCCGCTGCTATGCCTCTGCTCTCCCGTACGACGCAGTTACGCCGTCTTCACCAATCCAGATTCCCCACCATCCCCCTCCCTCACCTCCCAATTCCCTTCACTATTACTATGGTAATCCGCGTCTCTCACGCCAAAACACCATTTTCATTTTCATACAATTAGCCAAGTTAGCCCAATTTTTACCATCCGATTACTCTATGTAAATGCAATAGGTCAATAAAATAGTTACATTCACAAAGCCCTTGTAATCGACTAGGTCTTAGTGTAAATACCATCTGGCGTGTAAACAGCCACTGCCTACGACCGACATTGTTAAAAAAACAGAGCCTATATTAGTCTTCTCGTTCAAGCTATTACCAAATCTTCCCTACGCCATTCCCTATACCGTTACGGTAATTAGCTGTAAGGGTGAGAGGGGGGGGGGGAAGGGGAATTAAGTAGGCTTCAGTAAGGGGTGAGTGTGGCGGGGTAGGCCAGGTCTAAGTAGACTGCTGTCTCCTGGTTCGAAGCACGGCAATGCTTGCAACTTCTACAAGATACCTGGAGCTTTCTTTGAGAGGGTTCCGAGTGGTACTTGTTCTACCCGAAGCCCGGCCTGGGGAGCAGCCACCTCCTTGCCTGGGTGACGGACAGGGAAGTCAGGGACAGGAGGGAGAGAGAGACAGGAGGGAGAGAGAGACAGGAGGGAGAGAGAGACAGGAGGGGTAGAAGCGCCCTGGGACACGCTGTCAGACGAGTCGGTCCCTCCTTCACAAAAGTTTGGCCGCTCCACTAGCTTAATTAGGCATCAAATATGTATTAAAGAGGTCGCCGCGCGCGCCACACTACCAAGCGAGGCCACTAAATTCTCCACCAGGGCATTCGACTTGTTTTATAAAACAGCAGAAACCAATCATTTTTAAAATGGAACACCAGTTGGACCCGACCCGACCCGACCCGACCCGACCCGACCCGTCCGCCAACGTATCGGGACTTGTGTTGTTCCGCTACACCACCCTAACACGTCGCTTTATTCACGGATTCAGCCAATCCATTACAAATGCGACGTGTTTATACAAATCTATGAACTGTAATACCGACATTTTTTATGCATCAATCGCGATACGTTAGGTGGGTTGTTCGGGTTAGGTCGTCGTTTCTGGTTAGGCAAAACAGTCGTATTTTTTACGGAGTGGCAATTACATGAAAATGTTATCATTTTCTTGAATGTTTTTGTTTCTTGTATCACCGGACAAGTGTATCTACCATCTACCTCTACTAACTACCTCGTTCTACTAGTTGCAGCACCGGTTTGTTTATCCGTCAATTCATCTGCCTGTCATGTCTCGACATGTCAATCTTGATCAATTTCCGGAGAGCAAGAGCAACTACAGTTGACAGTCAATCACAACTACCAGACTGTTCAAACGCTTCATTGAACGAGTGCACTACGAGCACCGTAATCCACTCGTTCTACCTGGACTGTACCTGTAGAGGGTTCTGAGAGTTGTTCTAGCTCCCCAAACTAGATTAGCAGTGCCTCACTCGGGTCCTCCGTTCGAAACGTGTATCTGTAAATGTGTCCTCATTTACAAATTGATGAAATGTGTCATCACTTATAAATTGACGTTATCAAATAATTGAACACTACTGTATTTACCAGGGGGGGGGGGTGTGAGGACACGGGATTTTCATCCACCAACTGAATACACATTGTATTTACATGCACAAAATCATACATTTTTCTCTACAATACAATTTAAAATTACTTTCAATGAATGTATGATGAAAAGTAATGCAAAAAAAAAAAAGCTAAACAAATTTTCTTGTAAATAAGCACGACCCGTCTTATATGGCAGGAAATACGGCATATATGGAGGTCATTATACTCTATCCCATATATCGTATAGGAGAATCTCAATCAATCAATCAATCTCAATCAATCTCAATTAAATCAATCAATCTCAATTAAATCAATCTCAATCTAATCAATCTCAATCAATCAATCTCAATCAATCAATCTCAATCAATCAATCTCAATCAATCAATCTCAATCAATCAATCTCAATCAATCAATCTCAATCAATCTCAATCAATCAATCTCAATCAATCAATCTCAATCAATCAATCTCAATCAATCAATCTCAATCAATCAATCTCAATCAATCAATCTCAATCAATCAATCTCAATCAATCAATCTCAATCAATCTCAATCAATCTCAATCAATCAAAATCAATCTCAATCAATCAATCGATCTCAATCTCAATCAATCTCAATCAATCAATCTCTGGCGATTATTGTTGTTGTTTTAGATTCAGCTACTCAGAACGAAGTGTCCATGTAGCACGGGCTATGGCGAGCCCGTAAATCTCTGGCGACCTACACAGTGTTTAAATACGACAAGTATTGAAAGCGGTACACAACACACACACTCAGGGGCTTACATGGTCTCTCTCCAGCCCGAGCGGAAGTAATCCCACTTGCGTCATACCCCCCCCCCCCCCCATCTCCCCCACACCCCAAGATAGACAGAGACACGAGGCGCTCTCCAAGTTTAATGTCACACGTCAGCTCTGGTGGCGAGTGACATTTCAGCATTCGGTCAGACATTGGGTGACAAGAGCGCGATATAATATCCAACCAGAACTTTTTCAGAGGGAAGCGGAGTTGGTTATTATTGGTTGGAGTGCCTGTGGGCGCGGTCATCTTGGTGGCATCAGGCCCTGAGCAGCGAGAGAAGGCTAATTATCATATTTTTATTATATTTTAGGCCTCTAATGGGAGACGTCTACAACTCCCAGGTGAGTGGATTATTAGGTCTCACCTTAGGCCTAATATGATAAAGAATTGTATCTCAATGTGGCTGGACACTTGGGCTGGACGGTAAAGCGACGGTAGAGCTTCATGCAGGTCGGCGTTCAATCCCCGACCGTCTACAAGTGGTTGGGCACCATTCCTTGCCCCCCGTCCCATCGCAAATCCTTATCCTGACCCCTTCCCAGTGCTATATAGTCGTAATGGCATGGCGCTTTCCCCTGATAATTTGTTCGTTCGTTCAATGTGGCTGGATATGAACAACTTCATTTTTCTGTGCAATTAGCCAAAGGATATACGGTTATATTATGGATATCTTTACTTATATAAAAAAAAAAACTTGGATATCAAATGTATCGAGGTTCTCAACCATGAACCTGTAACTATATGACAGGTGAGTGATGGGAGGACGAGACATGCAGGTGTTCTACGATTTTGATTGATTGTTGCCACCGAAGGCGGCTAGTTTATTATGCACTTCATACCCATCCTGTGAGCGGTAGCGCAAAAAGCATTACAGAGGGCACAGAAGGTCTTTATCAGACCTCATCTTAGATTATTACATAAACAATTTCATCTATCCTTCACACCTTATAGTTACAATGTCAGCTAGTTACAGAGAGAGTGCTATTTCAAGAGCTATATATTTACAGTAAGTCGATGAAACACACATCCCAGGGTTACATAGTACGCAGTGACAATGAAGAACCACCTACAGAACTTCTCCAGCAAGGGAAGTTAACAAATTTAAACCATTATGGACCACCTCACTGATGCTTGACAGCAGTGACTGCAAAACTTAATACGTGACAAAATTGGCTCACACTTGGAATACATTAAAACTGGAAGGTAAAAAGCAAATGATATCAATAGAATATAAATTTAGAAGCAATTCTAAACACACAACATCTACACCAGCTGAGAGTGCAACCAGTCCCAGCTGGTGCAAATTGCATGCACATTAAAAAAATTAAAGACTTTCATAAAACACACAAAAGGCGACTTGGTAAATGAGATCAAAAGGTGGCGAGTTCCTCAGTCACCACACATAAGGCACCTACCCCCACCCCACACCTAACGGGCTCACCATAGCCCGTGCTACTTGGCACTTTTGTTCCCAGTAGCTGAATCTAGAACAACCTCCCCACACCCCTACAGATGGCTCTTCAGTAATTCGGTTAAGGTCTTCAAAGACCTTAACCGAATTACAGAAATATTCTTTTTTCTTTCTCGCCATCCCGGAAGCTATGTAGATGACCTCTGCAAGAAAGAAGTAGCACAAGACGGGTCTCTAGTCCTACCTTGAGGTGCTTCCGGGGCTTAGCGTCCCCGCGGCCCGGTCGCCCAAGGGAGGCTATATCAACCCACTGAGAGCGTCCACCGTCACCCTCTGCACAGTGGTCTACGTCCTCGACTCGCAATCGAGGGACCCGGGTTCAATCCCTGGGCGGAACACAAACGGTTTGGGCACGCTTCTTTCCACCTGATGCCTCTGTTTACCTAGTAGTAAATAGGTACCCCGCGGGAGTTAAGCAGCTGTTGTGGGGTTGCATCCTAGGAAAGATCAGTAGGTGGCGGAGGGGGGGGGGGGAAGAGGGATCTCGATAAGCCTAAGGCAGGCTTCCTGTCAACAACAACAACAACAGCGGGAATTTGTTGAACACACCAAACTTCTCACTTCAACACTTACAAGATCTTTTGTTATCTTCAAGAATGTAATCGCCCAGTCATTGCTCGTGAATTAAATAATTTTCAACATTTTACAAAAAAACTGCGTAATTTTTAGTTTTGCAAGTTTGAGACAGAGATAGATAGACAGAGACAGAGATAGACAGAGACAGAGATAGACAGAGACAGAGATAGACACAGACAGAGATAGACAGACAGACAGACAGACAGACACAGACAGACACAGACAGATCAGAGACAGACAGCCTACCTTCAACACAGGTGTGGGTGGTCGCTCCAACAAGCCCCCCCCCCCTCCTCCCCCCAGCCACCCCTCAATACTCCTGCGGTTCTTCTCAAGAGAAACGAAATTAAAGGCAAGACCCTCAACAGGAAATCCAAGCCCTTTCCCCCCTCCAAGACACCATTATTAAACAATAGGTTCTTGATCCCCCCTAGTCCGGGAGACTGAGGTCGAGGAAGACTGTGGGCGCCGTAATCCACTCCACTCTGACAGGAGACAATAGTGGAGATCCACACCAGGGGCGGCTGGAGGCCCTCCACACCAGGGGGGGCGGCTGGAGGCCCTCCACGCCACTCCAAGCCACACCCTCCTCCATCTCACACAATGTCACTCGCTCTTCTTCCTAATAAAATAATGTAGTGTTGTTTTACTTGTCCAACATTTTAAGATGGCGGATTATTTTTTTTACTTTAGTATGTTACAAATGGATATATAACGAGGGAAATCCTAATCCTACCGGATTACTTTGGCCAACGGGCTGGGGTACACTATCTCACTTTTACACACTGTATCACCAAGTGGGTGGGTGGGTGTGTGGGTGGGTGTGTGTCTGTGTCTGTGTGTGTGTCTGTGTCTGTGTCTGTGTCTGTGTGTGTGTCTGTGTCTGTGTCTGTGTCTGTGTCTGTGTCTGTGTCTGTGTGTGTGTCTGTGTCTGTGTCTGTGTGTGTGTCTGTGTCTGTGTCTGTGTCTGTGTCTGTGTCTGTGTCTGTGTCTGTGCGTGCGTGCGTGCGTGCGTGCGTGCGTGCGTGCGTGCGTGCGTGCGTTCTCTCTCTCTCTCTCTCTCTCTCTCTCTCTCTCTCTCTCTCTCTCTCTCTCTCTCTCTCTCTCTCTCTCTCTCTCTCTCTCTCTCTCTCTCTCTCTCTCTCTCTCTCTCTCTCTCTCTCTCTCTCTCTCTCTCTCTCTCTCAGCACTCCAACCACTCCCTTCTAAAGCCCACAAGCAATCCAGCTGGAATTGTAGGCTGAGAAGCTGCGACACAACCACGAGACAATGCTCACCTCAGAGTCGCAGCAGCTCCTCATGTGGGTAACTTTTTATTAGCAACCTCAGTGTCAGCAACTGGTTCTCACTGACGCCCTACGAATTGCAGTGGCTCTCCGCCTCGCTGCCCGAATCCACAACGAATATAGGTGTATTTGCGGCGAGGCAGTGGCCGACAGGTACGGCCAGCATGGTCTGGCCGTACTGGCTCAAGACACAGTGAAGTCAGTGACATCACTAAGAAGAGCCTTATCCCAGCTGGTTGTCCAGCAGAGAGCTCCCCACCTCCCCATTACCTAATACGTCGCAACTCTGACGAGCCTGTTGGTCGCCCAGATGAGATCACAGTGAACTATTGGAAGAATGGTAGACAGTTGGTGTGAGACTACACGTGTGTATCAACCCTGGCTAACACCTACACTGACTTCAATGCTGTACATCCAGGTTGTGCTGCCTCAGTCAAGTCTCTTAAGTACAGAGATCTGGATCACCTTTAGGACTTCGTCCTCACTGCCTGGGAGACACTTGGTGCCTGGGGTAAAAGTGCCACTAGTGTTTTGAAGGATCTGGGTTCTAACCTAACCTAATCGAAACAAAGAGATCCTAGAGCTTGCAGCTTCCTTTTCCAGCGCCTCAGCGTGGCAATACAGAGGGGAAAAGCACACTGCATTCAGGGTTCCTGTCCTCCATCTGAGGAGCTGGAGGAACGAGTCTCTTACTATATATATGTATGTGTATCACTTACTCTGGCATTCATTAATACAAGAAAAATATTTTAAGACAAAGAATTGGAAAAGTTAGGGAAATACTGTACAGCTTGAGTATACCAAGATATTATTGACTGAAATTTAGGGCCTCCTCTGACAGGTGCATTCCACTCTGCCCCCCCCCCCCACACACACACACGAGATTGTGTGCAAGTCAGAGGAAGCAACTTCCCCCCATGTCACTACACTATCCTGGAGAGGAGAGGCGAGGGGAGGGCGCCCCCCCCTCACACATGGCCTGGTGGGTGACCCCTTGACTGCCTCTTACCTTCCCCTCCCACCCCCCCCCCCCCCCGCTACGAGAACGCTACATGGCACACCCTACCTCCCCCTGCCCCCCCCAGCACCTCCTTCCTACGACAGAGAGAGACAGAGGAAGGGCGCGTCTACACACTCCAGTATTTCCTCCGTGACCTCGTGGTGGTCGTCCCCCGGAGGTGGGCAGAGGGCGCCAGACAACACCACCACAGCCACGAGACTGACGGCCAGCCTCACCCACACAAGGAACGGTGATGGTAAAACGCCCATCCCAACCCTCCGTATCTGTGAACAAAACCGATATATGCCATTATGTTGTGGGTGTGTTCACGTGTGGGGGTGGCCGCCCCCCCCCCCTCACAGGGAAACACGTAGGGGTGGTCCCCTCACAGGTGAGAGTGAGAGAGTGTGAGGGAGAGAGTGTGTGTGAGGGAGAGAGTGTGTGTGAGGGAGAGAGAGAGAGAGTGAGGGAGAGTGTGAGGGAGAGAGAGTGTGAGAGAGAGTGAGTGAGAGTGTGAGAGAGTGAGTGTGTGTGAGAGAGAGTGAGAGTGTGTGAGAGTGTGAGAGAGTGTGAGAGAGTGTGAGAGAGTGTGAGTGTGTGTGTGTGTGTGTGTGTGTGTGTGTGTGTGTGTGTGTGTGTGTGTGTGTGTGTGTGTGTGTGTGTGTGTGTGTGTGTGTGAGAGCGAGAGAGCTGGGGTCCCCTCACCAGGAAAAGTGTAAAAGGTTATTTTGTATGAAACACAAATAAATGCTATTTGTTGAATAATATTTTTTCCCTCCCCTGGCTTTTGTGCCTAAAATGAACCGCCTGGTGGAAAAATTAGATTATGGCAGCATTATATTTTTGCCAAGGCGGGACAACACCCTCTGCTGTCCTGCCTCGGCCACTACATGCGCTATGCATTTACCTTTCTCAAAAAAGAATTTATATATTATATATATATATTTTTTGGTTAGTTTCGAGTAATCTCAACATTTAGTTTATAACCATCCCCCGTCTTGCCTGTGTGTGTATAGTGACTACACCTCCAAGACTATGGTCAACAGGTATGTGTACTCGCCTAATTGTGTTTGCGGGGATTGAGCTCTGGCTCTTTGGTCCCGCCTCTCAACTGTCAATCAACTGGTGTACAGATTCCCGAGGCTACTGGGCTCTATCATATCTACACTTGAAACTGTGTATGGAGTCAGCCTCCACCATATCACTTCCTAATGCATTCCATTTGGCTACTACTCTGACACTAAAAAAAATTCTTTCTAACGTCTTTATGGCTCATTTGGGCACTTAATTTCCACCTGTGTCCCCCCCCCTCCCCCCCGCCGACAGCAGAATGACTGCACCAAGCTGCCTAACTTAACATATCCCAGGGAACCCAACTACCCCGCCGAAGGTCCAGTGAAAGAACCTCCTAGCGTGCAAAACACGACAAATGAACAGAATCACATTCACAATAAAGATTTCTCCAGTGTACTGCATATTATTGCAGCCATTACCATAATAATGACCATTGGGAGAACCTAATGGCAACGGCCCCCCGCATCGTCACCCCTGGTTGATACCTGGTTGATGGGGTTCTGGGAGTAGTTCTACTCCCCAAGCCCGGCCCGAGGCCAGGCTTGACTTGTGACAGTTTGGTCCACCAGGCTGTTGCTTGGAGCGGCTCGCAGGCCCACATATCCACTACAGCCCGGTTGGTCCGGCACCCCGGACACCACAGTGAAAAATGTCGGTTTTCAGAGCGACAGAGAATGGGTATTGTTGCGGAACTTGAACATGTATTGAGGCACGTGTTGGATATAACGGAGCGGAAAGGCTGCACCATATCAGATACCCAGTGGGAATTGCGTATGTTATGTTCTGGGAGTTGTTCCGAGGCGAGGCCAGGCTCGCTTTGTGATAACTTGGTCCAACAGGCTGTTGCTTGCAGCGGCCCGCAGGCCCACAAATCCACTACAAGCCGGTTGGTCCGGTACTCCTTGCAAGATCTAAAGGCTTCTTGTAAATTTCCACCTTTGTTCCGGCAATATTTCAAATGCTTACTGGGAGAGAACATCAGGGCAACAACCGTGGTTTCCTGATGTTCAAACCGTGTTCTCGGATTGTGCCTATGGCACCTCTACTCCTCACTGGTTCTATTCTACATTTCCTTCCGTGTCTTTCGCTCCAGCATGTTGTTATTCTACGGTACAAATTAGGGACCTGACCTTCAAGTATCTTCCAAGTATATATTATTTGATACCTCTCCCGTCTCCTTTAATTTCCATCTCACATTGTGTTGTGCTAATATAAATATTATGAGGCTGTATAAACAATCAATAACAGTCCTTGATAACGCCTCATCTTGCGGCAGAAAGTAACTCTAACTGCCACGATAACGCTAATTTTAGTTACTTTGCTTAACATCTTTACGGCCCATTAGACCAGACATGTATTTAGATGTTGGTTAAAGTTAGATTCTGTTAATGTACCAGTTCTCTCCATTATTAATTCCGCTGGTGCAAATCCCCGTCTTGCAAGATAGTTTATCATCTCATATAGTCAGTTACGCCACGGTTTTACTGCAATACTTTGGCTTAACTGGTTGATACCTGGTTGATACCTGGTTGATGGGGTTCTGGGAGTTCTTCTACTCCCCAAGCCCGGCCCGAGGCCAGGCTTGACTTGTGAGAGTTTGGTTCCCCAGGCTGCTGCTTGGAGCGGCCCGCAGGCCCACATACCCACCACAGCCCGGTTGGTCTGAACACTAAAATTGGGGAGTGTTTGTGTGGGTCAATGTGGACACTTGTGGTAAATCTGAAGCCTCTGTTGTAAACGCGAGGTCTTGCCTAACGCTTCTTCTGTTACTGCAGCAACACTGGCCCTCTATATACAAGCTAACACGCCTGCACGCGAACACACAAACCACGCACACACGCACACGCCGGCAGCTGTCAACAAGACAACCTGCCATAAGTTTTTAATATTTACTAATATTTACTCTACAGTATAACTTTGGAACTTTGAACCACTGTAGCTCCATCAGATCTTAAACTATGAATTGTATGTACTAATGCAGGCTTTGTACGGTGCTGTAGGGTCAGTGTAGCGCCACCCTACCACTACAGAGCCAAAGCTCAACCCCCGAAAGCACAATTAGGTGAGTAATTAGACTTGGGTAAATACTGGTTCGGTAACAGGGTTGTTGATTTGTGGAACCAATTACCGCGTAACGTGGTGGAGGTGGGGTCCCTCGATTGTTTCAAGCGTGGGTTGGACATGTATATGAGTGGGATTGGGTGGTTATAGATAGGAGCTGCCTCGTATGGGCCAATAGGCCTTCTGCAGTTGCCTTTGTTCTTATGTATTACAGTCATTCTCACAGTTGTGGTGTAGTGTCCCTACCACCCATTCTATACGAGCCACTCTCGCATCGTATTCAATGCAGAATCCTGAAAAAAGTGCAGCCTTCGTAATACGTTGAAGAAAGATATCTTATTTAAGCTTAAACTTGACCTTTCAGAGTAAATTTCAAGCTGCTCAACAACTGACTTTTTTTGTACCGAGCTTCATAAATAATTAACGCTCCCTCCCATCCGTGCGTGCGTGCGTGAATCCTCTACTGCCGCAGCATGAGAAACCATTATATTCCAACGTAATAACCCCCGCTACCCTCTAAGTCACTGTTCAGAGGCCCGATCCGGGTTTTTTTTTCCATTTTAACAAGAAGGAACAAATTTAGGATAAGCGTCTTCCATATGAACGGTTCTGTGATTGGATGGTTATCTGGATGAACGGTTCTGTGATTGGATGGTTATCTGGATAAACGGGACGACCAACCTAGCAGCAGATTGGTCTCGGTATGGATAGGTGGACTATCGTGGCAGATATATGTTAAGTGTATCTGCATTTATGCAGCTGAACTAGACTATACACACTGTGTGTCAAGAGCCAGCTGTGTGATACCAAGGTATCTGGACATTTATACAGCTGACCTAGACCATATGTAGGGTTACACAGTGTCAAGAGCCAGCTGTGTGATACTAAGGTACCTGGACATTTATACAGCTGACCTAGACTATATGAAGGGTTAGACAGTGTGTGTCAAGAGCCAGCTGTGTGATACTAAGGTACCTGGACATTTATACAGCTGCCCTAGACTATATGAAGGGTTACATAGTGTGTGTCAAGAGCCAGGTGTGTGATACTAAGGTACCTGGACATTTATACAGCTGCCCTAGACTATATGAAGGGTTACATAGTGTGTGTCAAGAGCCAGCTGTGTGATACTAAGGTGCCTGGACATTCATATAGCTGCCCTAGACTATATGAAGGGTTACACAGTGTGTGTCAAGAGCCAGCTGTGTGATACTAAGGACACCGATGGAACACCACACAGACTTCCAGAAAAGTTTACGTTCAAATTTATGAAAACAATAAATTAGAATGGCTGTCTCCTTTCAATGGGGAAGGGAACTATCAGGGAAAAAGCGCCAAACCATTACTATTATAGCACTGGGAAGGGGTCAGAATAAGGATTTGGGATGGGACGGTGGAGGAAAGGAATGGTGCCCAACCACTTGTGGACGGTCGGGGATTGAACCCCGACCTGCACTCAATGGGGGGAGAAAGAGCGCCTAAAATTATCTTAATAACTTCAGGGGGATATTGTCAAGAGGGGCTCTCCACCTCCCTCCAGGCTGGCCGAGCTCTTTGATTCACGTTTACTGTCCTTACCCCGCTCAGCCACGCGTGCACCGTCTCCAGGAGGGCCACCAGGGAGGGTAGGAAGAGAAGGCCACGAGGGAGAGAGAAAGGAAGGGGGGAGGGAAGAGAAAGGAAGGGGGGGAAAGAGAAAGGAAGGGGGGGAAAGAGAAAGGAAGGGGGGGAAAGAGAAAGGAAGGGGGGAAAGAGAAAGGAAGGGGGGAAAGAGAAAGGAAGGGGGGAAAGAGAAAGGAAGGGGGGAGGGAAGAGAAAGGAAGGGGGGAGAGAAGAGAAAGGAAGGGGGGAGAGAAGAGAAAGGAAGGGGGGAGGGAAGAGAAAGGAAGGGGGGAGGGAAGAGAAAGGAAGGGGGGAGGGAAGAGAAAGGAAGGGGGGAGGGAAGAGAAAGGAAGGGGGGAGGGAAGAGAAAGGAAGGGGGGAGGGAAGAGAAAGGAAGGGGGGAGGGAAGAGAAAGGAAGGGGGGAGGGAAGAGAAAGGAAGGGGGGAGGGAAGAGAAAGGAAGGGGGGAGGGAAGAGAAAGGAAGGGGGGAGGGAAGAGAAAGGAAGGGGGAAGAGAAAGGATGGGGGGAGGGAAGAGAAAGGATGGGGGGAGGGAAGAGAAAGGATGGGGGGAGGGAAGAGAAAGGAAGGGGGAGGGAAGAGAAAGGAAGGGGGGAGGGAAGAGAAAGGAAGGGGGGAGGGAAGAGAAAGGAAGGGGGGAGGGAAGAGAAAGGAAGGGGGGAGGGAAGAGAAAGGAAGGGGGGAGGGAAGAGAAAGGAAGGGGGGAGGGAAGAGAAAGGAAGGGGGGAGGGAAGAGAAAGGAAGGGGGGAGGGAAGAGAAAGGAAGGGGGGAGGGAAGAGAAAGGAAGGGGGGAGGGAAGAGAAAGGAAGGGGGGAGGGAAGAGAAAGGAAGGGGGGAGGGAAGAGAAAGGAAGGGGGGAGGGAAGAGAAAGGAAGGGGGGAGGGAAGAGAAAGGAAGGGGGGAGGGAAGAGAAAGGAAGGGGGGAGGGAAGAGAAAGGAAGGGGGGAGGGAAGAGAAAGGAAGGGGGGAGGGAAGAGAAAGGAAGGGGGGAGGGAAGAGAAAAGAAGGGGGGAGGGAAGAGAAAGGAAGGGGGGGGAGGGAAGAGAAAGGAAGGGGGGGGGGAGGGAAGAGAAAGGAAGGGGGGGAGGGAAGAGAAAGGAAAGGGGGGAGGGAAGAGAAAGGAAGGGAGGGGGGAGAGAGAAAGGAAGGGGGAGGGGAGAAAGGAAGAGGGGGTGGGAAGAGAAAGGAAAGAGGGGGGGGTAAAAGAGGGGAGAGACAGAAGCCGCTCAGGAACTTGAAACATTTCCCCCACTTAAAGGACAGGGATCTCTCAAATGGAACGTCTCTGTCAGACTGAGTTATGGACATCCTCCACGAGTTGGTGGAGGGGAGCTGGTGGTGGTGGAGGAGAGCTGGTGGAGGGGAGCTGGTGGTGGAGAGCTGGTGGTGGTGGAGAGCTGGTGGTGGTGGAGGAGAGCTGGTGGTGGTGGAGAGCTGGTGGTGGTGGAGAGCTGGTGGTGGTGGAGGGGAGCTGGTGGTGGTGGAGAGCTGGTGGTGGTGGAGGGGAGCTGGGTGGTGGTGGTTAGATCTAGGGGGTTTGTAGCCTCAAGATTAACGAAGATCGAGCCACCACAAGGGATGGCACGGGCATGAGTAGCCCGTAAATCTGCCACTGGTGTACGTGACAATATATATAATATTACTAGGGATGAACATGTGATTATGTATGTATCACTATATAAAGCCGTCAACAATCTTTAAGCAATTCTCAGACCCTGGTCTGAGAATTTCATAAAAAGACAAATATTGCATCTTAAAAAAAATACCGAGGCTATAAAATGGGATCGAACCTGCGTCCCTGGACCCCACAGGCACACGCACTAGTTCATGATGAGAGGCCATGTCATGGGATCGAACTCGCGTCCCTGGACTCGTCGTGAGGTATCTTTAACCAGGCATGCCTATAGCAACTCACAATTCTGTTTGGCTGCGGAGAGAGCAGCACTTGGACTAAGCACCGCGCCAACCACCACCACCACAAGGGATAACGGGCTGCCAAAACTGCCCTCGCCATCAAAGTTCCGACGACAATATGGCGGTTAGTAATTGGCCGCGGTGGAGCTCGACAAGGCGAGTGACAAGCAAGGCGACGACATGAGCACTCCAGGACCATCACCGCCACCCACCACCTATAGCGACCATTACACCGAAGGCGACCACGCCAACACCTGCCCACCCACCCCATCACCACACTGCTCCCCTCCCGAAATGCACCACTGACAAACACGAGCCCATAACCACACATCTCCATGGCCTTAATGATGAAATGCAACCACCACTTGCTTCACCAACTAGCGCAAAACGCACCAATGACAACACAATATCACCACCACCGGAAGTATCATCATAACTTACCTAAAATGTTCAAATGACTTTCAGGGAAGCATAAAGGCGATCCACGCGAGAGGCTGTACACAACCTGTCCATATTTGTATTTACAAACATCGGCGAACCGGCATTTAAACATGTTAAGCACCATTTAGTGTTTCTAAGTATTAGCGGTGCGATACAAGGTTGACCCATCTGGCAGGATCATCAGTCATACAGGAGGTGATTACTAAGCCAGCACTGACAACCTTTGGCTGCATTATGAGGAATAGCCTCAACACGAGAGGGAACAATGACAATGACTATACCTCGGTCATAAAAGTATTTGTGTGTACGTCTGATACCATACTACTAGTGTTAAGTAGGAATGTATATGTTTATCTCTCAATGTTTGGTAATATGTTTATTGTTTGTGATGTGTATCTATGTATGTATTAACACGATGTACTGAACGGGGTGAGAATAGCTTGAGCTACCTCATCCCTTTGTGTGCATTTTACCTCAATAAACTTATTTCTATTTCAATTTCTCTGTCCCTTTGAGAAGTATTTTATTGTTTCAATAAACGAACTTGAACTTGACAAAGCTCCAGGTACCGCCGATCTGAAGGGTCTAATGACTTGACATCACACTACATGTAAATTACATATAAATTTAACTTGACCTTAAGTTATTAAATCTTGTAGATGATGTAATATATAGCTTAACTCTGCCTCACAGTTAAACATAACTGCTGCAGTTACTCCCCATGTCATAACAGTGGAGGCCTAAGCATGGAGGCCTCCATCTGTGGTGGTGGAGTGAGGGAGTCCCTGTGGTGGTGGTGGAGTGAGGGAGTCCCTGTGGTGGTGGTGGTGGAGTGAGGGCGTCCCTGTGGTGGTGGTGGTGGAGTGAGGGCATCCCTGTGGTGGTGGTGGTGGAGTGAGGGCATCCCTGTGGTGGTGGTGGTGGAGTGAGGGCATCCCTGTGGTGGTGGTGGTGGTGGAGTGAGGGCGTCCCTGTGGTGGTGGTGGTGGTGGAGTGAGGGCGTCCCTGTGGTGGTGGTGGTGGAGTGAGGGCGTCCCTGTGGTGGTGGTGGTGGAGTGAGGGCGTCCCTGTGGTGGTGGTGGTGGAGTGAGGGCGTCCCTGTGGTGGTGGTGGTGGAGTGAGGGCGTCCCTGTGGTGGTGGTGGTGGAGTGAGGGCGTCCCTGTGGTGGTGGTGGTGGAGTGAGGGCGTCCCTGTGGTGGTGGTGGTGGAGTGAGGGCGTCCCTGTGGTGGTGGTGGTGGAGTGAGGGCATCCCTGTGGTGGTGGTGGTGGAGTGAGGGCATCCCTGTGGTGGTGGTGGTGGAGTGAGGGCATCCCTGTGGTGGTGGTGGTGGTGGAGTGAGGGCGTCCCTGTGGTGGTGGTGGTGGAGTGAGGGCGTCCCTGTGGTGGTGGTGGTGGAGTGAGGGCATCCCTGTGGTGGTGGTGGTGGAGTGAGGGCGTCCCTGTGGTGGTGGTGGTGGAGTGAGGGCGTCCCTGTGGTGGTGGTGGTGGAGTGAGGGCATCCCTGTGGTGGTGGTGGTGGAGTGAGGGCATCCCTGTGGTGGTGGAGTGAGGGCGTCCCTGTGGTGGTGGAGTGAGGGCGTCCCTGTGGTGGTGGTGGTGGAGTGAGGGCGTCCCTGTGGTGGTGGTGGAGTGAGGGCATCCCTGTGGTGGTGGTGGTGGAGTGAGGGCATCCCTGTGGTGGTGGTGGTGGAGTGAGGGCATCCCTGTGGTGGTGGTGGTGGAGTGAGGGCATCCCTGTGGTGGTGGTGGTGGAGTGAGGGCATCCCTGTGGTGGTGGTGGTGGAGTGAGGGCATCCCTGTGGTGGTGGTGGTGGAGTGAGGGCATCCCTGTGGTGGTGGTGGTGGAGTGAGGGCATCCCTGTGGTGGTGGTGGTGGAGTGAGGGCATCCCTGTGGTGGTGGTGGTGGAGTGAGGGCGTCCCTGTGGTGGTGGTGGTGGAGTGAGGGCGTCCCTGTGGTGGTGGTGGTGGAGTGAGGGCGTCCCTGTGGTGGTGGTGGTGGAGTGAGGGCATCCCTGTGGTGGTGGTGGTGGAGTGAGGGCATCCCTGTGGTGGTGGTGGTGGAGTGAGGGCGTCCCTGTGGTGGTGGTGGAGTGAGGGCGTCCCTGTGGTGGTGGGTGGTGGTGGTGGAGTGAGGGCATCCCTGTGGTGGTGGTGGTGGTGGAGTGAGGGCGTCCCTGTGGTGGTGGTGGTGGAGTGAGGGCGTCCCTGTGGTGGTGGTGGTGGAGTGAGGGCGTCCCTGTGGTGGTGGTGGTGGTGGAGTGAGGGCGTCCCTGTGGTGGTGGTGGTGGAGTGAGGGCGTCCCTGTGGTGGTGGTGGTGGAGTGAGGGCGTCCCTGTGGTGGTGGTGGTGGAGTGAGGGCGTCCCTGTGGTGGTGGTGGTGGAGTGAGGGCATCCCTGTGGTGGTGGTGGTGGAGTGAGGGCATCCCTGTGGTGGTGGTGGTGGAGTGAGGGCGTCCCTGTGGTGGTGGTGGTGGAGTGAGGGCGTCCCTGTGGTGGTGGTGGTGGCGTGAGGGCGTCCCTGTGGTGGTGGTGGAGTGAGGGCATCCCTGTGGTGGTGGTGGTGGAGTGAGGGCATCCCTGTGGTGGTGGTGGTGGAGTGAGGGCATCCCTGTGGTGGTGGTGGTGGAGTGAGGGCATCCCTGTGGTGGTGGTGGTGGAGTGAGGGCATCCCTGTGGTGGTGGTGGTGGTGGAGTGAGGGCATCCCTGTGGTGGTGGTGGTGGAGTGAGGGCGTCCCTGTGGTGGTGGTGGTGGAGTGAGGGCATCCCTGTGGTGGTGGTGGTGGAGTGAGGGCGTCCCTGTGGTGGTGGTGGTGGAGTGAGGGCATCCCTGTGGTGGTGGTGGTGGAGTGAGGGCATCCCTGTGGTGGTGGTGGTGGAGTGAGGGCGTCCCTGTGGTGGTGGTGGAGTGAGGGCGTCCCTGTGGTGGTGGGTGGTGGTGGTGGAGTGAGGGCGTCCCTGTGGTGGTGGTGGTGGTGGTGGTGGCCGCCACACGCCCACCACCACGCGCCATAAAGCAGCCCTGGATTACCCCTCAGTCCACCTCGCCGCCACTTTAACTACTCATGTCCGGCCATCATGGTCTTCTCCGCTCCATTGTCTACCTTCCTCCTTCCCGATTATATTTCCTTCACGTTCCTCTCCCTCCCTCCCTCCCTCTCTCCCTACAGTCCCTCTATACTTCCCATTCCTCCTCCTTCCTCCCTATTTCACTATTAGAGAAGCATCAAATATGTAGCGGTCTTGCTTCCACAAAAACGTACGAACTTAGCAAATAACATAACTTACTGACACCAAAGTTTATATTAGTCGGAGGCACCACTGGATTTTGAAGCTGTTACCCATGCATCAAGAGTGACCTCACCTAGATGTGCTTGCGGGGGTTGAACTTTGGCTGTTTGGTCCTATAGTGTGGCGCATTAAGTGTGAGGACAGGTTGCTTCTCTAACGTCGCCCACTCCACATGCCTCGCTCGCAAGTCATGTTTACCTGTGGTTTACCTGTGGTCAACCTCGAGGGGTTTCTTATAGTGCCGTACGCTTTGTGTTGGTATCCGACTCCAGACTTTTAACGAGGACAGAGCTCCTTGAAAAAAAGCTCCAAAGACCAACTTTTATTGAATAAATCCCATTGTTAAACAAATTTCTCTTATTTCTCTTTCGTCCTCGTCTTTTTTTTTTAAGCGATAATACCTGATTTTGTTGGTGATTTGCATAAGTTGTGAGTTTGTGTTTTTTTTTAATGTATTTTTTGTGATGTGAGTCAATTAGTTTTTGGCTTGTGAAAGTTTGTTTTCTGTGTCGGGTCATTTGCTGTCGCTTGAGTAGGCCTATTTCAGAATAGGCCTATGTTTTTTGTGGTCTTTTTGTAAGTTATACCATTTTGTAATCTTTCTCACATGGACGTATCTTACGTAGATTGTATCTGCTTTTACACACAAAACTGAGGAGAGCGTCTCTTCACTACTATTACCCTTCAGTTCTCCGACCTTGACCCCTCCTCTCCCTCTCCCTCTCCCTCTCCCTCTCTCTCCCTCCCTTTCTCCACAATGTCCTTCATGCCTTGTATTCTCCTGCTGCCAGCGTCCAGCACCTCACCTTACTGGGGCCTCATTCCATTCCTCACACCAGCAATTTACAATCACCTCGACGTTTTCTTCTCGTTTAATTTCCATATCATAATTCTGCTCTCTCTCTCAAGATATAAACGCCTCCCATGCTACTCCCTAAACACACACTCCCCTCCCACGTTAGATCTGGCCGCGTAGGGGATGGCACAGGTAAGCAAGGAGTAGCTGTACCCTGGGGAGGGCTCCGGACGACGCTTTACGACAGCTATAAAGCCATAGAAGACAAACTAAGGTCCAGGAGGAGGAGGAGGAAGGCTACATTGTTACCACGGCTCCCCTCGCATCAACCATGTGTCTTCCACTACATCTGGGAGCTCTGACTCTTGACTTTACGTCAAGATCCTGAGGAGGACATCGTTCCTTCCCCCCTCCGTGCTTTCCTCTGTCCTCTTTCAAGTGCTGTTAATACCGGCTAAGGTATCGGCTTAGGTCTATATCCTATAAGGTATACCTATAAGGTATACCTATAAGGTATCGGCTATATATCTATATATATAGATATATATAGGTATCGGCTATATATCTATACCTATAAGGTATCGGCTATCGTATACCTATAAGGTATCGATACCTATAAGGTATCGGCTTAGGTCTATATCTCCCTCTACAGGATCGCACTAAGAATCCTGTCATTACCGATGCGCCGTAAGAGCAATTATCTTTCAAATATTCTTTCATGAATTTGGCTTTAACTGCTAGTTTAAGAGGCCTGAGGGCCTGGTTACGCACTGCCAATGAGGCACGTACTTGTACAGTAGAGGGAGCAGGTAACAGTCTATACACACATGCACGGAGCTTCCAGTCTATATACATAGTTGAAAAACTTCTTATTCAGTTCATTAGGGACCTTATCAGAGAGCTGGAAACTGACTGATGTGCTTGCTAGCGAGCGAGCGCGTCCGACCGTCAGTCAGTGCTTGCTTGCTTGCTTGCTTGATTGCTTGCGCTGCTTGCTCGCTTGCTTGCTTGCTTGCTTGCTTGCTTGCTTGATTGCTTGCGCTGCTTGCTCGCTTGCTTGCGCTGCTTGCTCGCTTGCTCGCTCTTGCTCTCCTGCTCTCTCTCTCTCACACACACACACAAAACAAAAGACCACTGTCCACTCACCCTACTCTTCCACCACAACAGTACCAACAACAGACCCTTCAAGCCTCTCTCCAAAAAACAAACTGTGGTCATGTATCGTTAAAATTGTAACTTCGTGCAGCGTCCAATAACAGTTTTTGATTTCGTGGCAGCAAGGAAGGAGGGGGGGGGGGGAGAGTTATGGTTGGTAGTGGGAGGAGAGTTAGTGAAGTGTGGGGGAGAGTAAGGGAAGTGTGGGGAAAAGCTAGATAGGCTTCACCCTTTGACCTATAGCTGGTTTAGGAAGTTCTACTCCACCAGTCCGGCTTGGAGACGGCCTTTCCAGGTGAGGGGCCTTTCCAGGTGAGGGGCCTTTCCAGGTGACGGGCCTTTCCAGGTGACGGGCCTTTCCAGGTGACGGGCCTTTCCAGGTGACGGGCCTTTCCAGGAGACCGCCTTTCCAGGTGACGGGCCTTTCCAGGTGACGGGCCTTTCCAGGAGACCGCCTTTCCAGGTGACGGCCCTTTCCAGGAGACCGCCTTTCCAGGTGACGGCCCTTTCCAGGTGACGGCCCTTTCCAGGTGACGGCCCTTTCCAGGAGACCGCCTTTCCAGGTGACGGCCCTTTCCAGGTGACGGCCCTTTCCAGGAGACCGCCTTTCCAGGAGACGGCCTTTTCCAGGTGACGGCCTTTCCAGGTGACGGCCTTTCCAGGTGACGGCCTTTCCAGGTGACGGCCTTTCCAGGTGACGGCGGCCCACAGTCATCATGTACGTTGAATACGAATGCCATGTGGAGAAACTGTCCCAGCGACGCGCGAAATGCGAACATGATGGCTTGAAATGACGGCGCAGTGTTTGTAAATCTTGGTAGTGATGGTTTTAAAGTGGGGTTCTGGTGCCCCAGGGCGGACGAGTGCAGTGTTAATAGAGGATATTGCCAAACTATCGGTGACCCCTGACCTGGGAAGGTGGCTGTGGGGGTCATGGCCACTAGGCTGAACACCCCCACCACCTCTCGGCTCTCACATACAAACATATACTCACATACTAACATGCATACACTCACATACATTCACATACTAACATACATACAGTAGCTTGAGGGCAGTAATACTGCAGGAACAGCAACGCGAAATTTAGTAGACTTGAGTTAACTGCCTTGTATAGAGAGAGTTGTATAATCAACGTCTTCAATAATATATACTACACACACACATATACACATGTGTATGTGTAGGGGGCCTTGCGGCTGAGTGGACAGCGCTCTGAGGTCATAGTCCAAAGGGTCCGGGTTCGATCCACGGAAGAGGCAAAAACAGATGGGCAGAGTTTTTCACCCTGGTGTCGTCGTTTACCTAGCAGTAAATAGGTACCTGGGAGTTAGACAGCTGCTGTCGGGTTCTTCCCGAGATGTGTGCGTGTGTTAGAGATAAATATATGCAATATAAATAGATGCAAAATTGATTGGTTAGAAAGGCGGGGTCCCAGAGCCAATAGCTCGATTCTGCAGATACAAATAGTACACACACACACACACGCGCGTGCAATAACGTTTACAAACGCACGCACTTCAATATGCAAATTAAGACAATTACAAAACTCATTTACTTCCTCAGTGGGACAATTTTGTTCATACCATAATTATTAATGCCGATTTGTTGAACATTTCAGCGATTCACAATTTAATATCAAACCAATAGGTCATTTATTATATTGTGAAAAAATAAAACATGAAATATCGTGAAAATTTCAAATTAAACCATTACTGTTGAACATAAAAAAAATGCAACGAATTCGTAAATCGTTATAAAGTTAATGGGTTAAGCATAGGCCTACTGGTATAGTGCCACCCTCGTGTTCATATTTAATATGCCAATATAGAGGTTTCTTGTGCGCGTACTCGCCTAGTTGTACTCATCTAGTTGTGCTTGCGTTGGGGGTTACCTTGAGGTGCTGGTTACCTTGAGGTGCTTCCGGGGCTTGGTGTCCCCGCGGCCCGGTCGTCGACCAGGCCTCCAGCCAGGGGGGGGGACAAACAAAAATATGTTTTTAACCAGTTTAAAAACAAAACAAAACTGACAGGCTAGGAAAATTAATGAGTCTGAACTCTCCTTGTGTATATAGGATGATAAAGCGCCCTCTATGGTAGGCAGCTCTCACAAGGAGGACCTTATGAGTAGGACCTTGTGAGTACACTTAGGAGGGGGGGGGAGGGGTTCCTGTGATTACTCAACGCTCCCAAATATTTACAGCCTTCACCGTCCTCTCAAATACTTACAGGAGTTCTAAGTGCTCTCTGAGCCCTTAGGGTGTGGGAAGGGGCCCCTCTGTGAGCACTTTAGAGCACCTATTGTAACTACGAAGATATCTCCCAACGAACTTAATTGACCAGATAGTCAAGTGAGATTGTTTAAGTGTAGTGTGTATCAGAGAAGATCATACATGGACGAAATATGAGTATTCATATTTATCAGTTCATATAATCGATATGTTTATCCTGCACACCGCCCCCCCCCCAATCCAATGAGGAGCGGTGGATAGGCTACAATCACTTAGTTACTACCTATAGTAAGGACACTGGGTCTTGATAATCGACTTGACAATCACAATCGACTTGAGAATGGTCCAGGACGGACCGAAACGTCGTCGTCCCTTCACCTTCTAGTGTGTGGTTTGGTCAACATATTTCAGTCACGTTATTGTGACTCCTCGTCTGCATATTTGCCTAAGATTTCTGGTAGCAGATCATTGTGAACCACTACCTCTCCACGCACGTCAGTTGCTTAATGTAGAAACTGTACTTGTGGTCGGTCTCGAGCCCATTGTTGATGTGCATTGAATTCTGTAACTAGCTCATCAAGATTGTAACTTGCTTAGCTAAATGAACTGTGGGGTACCTATTGCCTACTGCCATGCCTACTGGTCTCGTGTGATGTTATTTCTGTTATAAACTGAACAAACTTCTGTCTGGCGTAACCATTGCACAAGGAGCTGTTCTTCCCAACATTCAAGCAGTTTTTTTTGTGCCAAAGAAGACAGCGATTTGGAGTTATATCTGTGATTTGGAAGCTCAAGATAACTCCGCAACAGTAAACAGTTGAACACTATGATCAACACACACACAGTCTCGTCGGGTCAGTAATCACTCCCTGCTGGGAAGGGAACTATCAGGGGAAAGCGCCAAGCCATTACGACTATATGGCACTGGGAAGGGTCAGGATAAGGATTTGGGATGGGACGGGGGGGGGGGAGGAGGAGGAATGATGCCCAGCCATCTGGATAGTCGGGGGATTGAACGTCGACCTGCATGAAGCGAGACCGTCGCTCTACCGTCCAGCCCAAGTGGTTGGATTCCCTGCTGGGAGAGAATGATGAATGGTAATAATAGCGAGTGAGAGGTGAGAGTTGTGAGAGGCACAGATGAGTGATGCTGAGAGGCTTGCCAGCATCCCTGATCACCTGATGCTCTGGGAACATCAGGCACGAGACTCCTTACATCTCTCTCACTCTCCCGCCTCCCTGTACGCCATACTCATCTTCCCATCTTCAACACTAGACTCCAAAACCTGCACCAGGAGTCAAATTATAACGTCACAGTGACGTCACACGCCCTGTTTTACACATGGTTTGCAAAACATTTGAAGCCTTACTTGCGTTAGGTTGGGTTGGCTGGGTTAGGTTAAATTATGTTTGTTTAAACACATTATGTTAACAAAAAAATGCCAACAAAGAAATCACAATTAAAGCAAGCAGTGCCAAGAGTCGTTGCCCAACCTCTAGTCACACAACCTATCCGAGTCCTGGCCCAAGAGCTCGAGCCCGACCCTCCAGGGTAGCCCCACCATGTGTACACCAGTCACCGGCCTGCCCGTTCCTCTTGATTTGCCACTTCGTAAACAAATTCAACTTCCTAACCAGACCAGAAGCGTACGAACCCAAGCAACCCACCTAACCTATCGAGTCCGATGCACAGAAAACGTAGACATTTGCGAGCCGAAGAAAACGCGATCAATTAGTTGTGAGGGAGGAAGGGTAAGTGATTATCAGGGGGAAAGCGCCAAGCCATTACGACTATATAGCATTTGGAAGTGGTCAGGATACGGATTTGGGATGGGACGGGGGAAAGGAATAGTGCCCAACCACTTGGACAGTCGGGGATTGAACCCCGACTCGCAGGAAACGAGACCGTCGCTCTACCGTCCAACCCAGAACATGATAGAATGTATTTTCAAGACTAATTTAATTACCTTTAATAAACCCCATGTAAGCTTGCGAGAGGAAACTACCAATACCCTAAAGCTGGACCAGTCGGGTCTAAAACGTGTACCAGCGTGAATATTACGGCGTCAGAGTGACGTCATACCTCGCTGCCCACCATACATAAAGACTTGTATCTTATTTTCGTTAGATTAGGATTGGTTAACGAGTAGCGATGACGTATGGGGGCTACACACTTTCCTCAGGTCTTAGACCCTTCCCTTGTCGCAGTCTGGCATAGAGCCACACTTGAACCCGCCTTCCCACAGTGACAGGACAGCGAAACACACACACTAGCTAACCTTTACCACTAAAACACTGTGCATGGGGCTGCTGCTGCTGCTGCACGACACCTCCCAAGTCCACTCCGGGTTCACCATAGCCCGTGCTGCTTGGAACGGTTTGTCCCGAGTGGCTGAATCTCCAACAACAAGAATGACACCTCAACACCGTCACTCACACCAATCTAATCAGCCACTCGTCACTCCGAGCCTTCAGCAGCGTCCTTCGGAATATTCGCCAACAATATAGTTCAGGGATCCCACCGCCGCTCACCAGGGCCTCTGTGTATGTACTTGTTAATCCCTCTTGAGCCCCTCGTACCCTCAAGTTAGCCTATCTCAATATTTTTTGCGGCAATTAAACTGGAGAGCTCTTGTAGGTTGGTGAGTGACTGGGCCTGCAGAGGGGCCCCACCAACCCTTACATCTGAAGGCCTTACTTCATCCTCTGATGGCTGCCTCAGGGACTAGTTTAACTTGCTCTGTTAATGCCGAAGGAGTACTATATGAAATATAGGAACACAAACCTCTCATACACGCACCTCTCCTGTTTTACCTCACCTCACCTACACACTCGCCACTCCTGTCTCCTCCACTCTCCAACACTTCTTCCGCTTTATCTCAATGTAGTCATTAACAGTCACATTTTCCTTGAGCTGTTCCCTGGTCCTTGGTTCAGGAGCTGCTAACTCTGGCTCTTCCCCCGCCTGTTTCATGTTCCTCTCCCTCCAAACCCCTCCCCTCTCTACTCCTCCCCACCCCTCCCATCTCTTGTGTTCTCCCCTCCCTCCGTCCCCCCCATATAACCCCTCTTTCAGAATCTTGTTTCTGCCCTACTAACTACGAATATAGCCAGTACTACACCGCTATACTTAGCACCTCACTACTATAGCCAGCCCCACACTGCTTCTATTGGTTGAAAGCAGATCACTCGTCCTCGTCGTCCTCTGACTCGTCGAGATGTCATAGGTCCCCTCTACCCATCTGAGTCCATCGTGCTGTCACGGATCCTCAGTCCCTCCCTCCCAACACGATGTCTGGGACTCCCTTCCCCAACATGCCAGGGACTCTCAATCCTACCCCCAACCACCCCCAACATGCTACGGACTCTCAATCCCGCCCCCAACACGATGCCAGGGACTCAATACCCCTCAACAAGAAGTCCCTCCGTCCAGCACCTGCTACCTCCCCTCTGATCGATTCCTCGTTAGTTCCCCTCTGTTCATTTTGTGTTCTACCTCCCCTTTATAAAGCAGCACCCTGATATTTTATTTTAACTTTCTACAGTGTTAACTGTCACTGTTCTGAGACGCTGAACATCTTCGACACAACATTACTGGCGCTGCTGTCACGAAGACTGCACTAATGCGCACCACCACAGCTACACGCATCAAATACAACAGAACTACAAGCACGAAATACAACACAACTACAAGCACGAAATACAACAACTACAAGCACGAAATACAACACAACTACAAGCACGAAATACAACACAACTACAAGCACGAAATACAACAAAGCTCGGACTTAACATAGGAATATTACACAAGCTAAATTATTTTACCCAAGGCGGCATGAACAGAAACTCGCGTTTAAAAGCGAGAACCGAAATTGTTTTACATTAACCTTAAATATACATTAAATTGACCTAAACCAGTCAAAATAACCCTTAAATTTACCTAAACCAGTCAAAATAACCCTTAAATTGACCTAAACCAGTCAAAATAACCCTTAAATTGACCTAAACCACTCAAAATAACCCTTAAATTGACCTAAACCACTCAAAATAACCCTTAAATAGCCTTTCCTAGCCTAAATTAATGCAGCTTTATCTAAAAATAGTCATTAATGATAGCCAGAGTTTTTGCCCGTATGAGGCAAAAAATCGTCTGTCTAGATATTGCCGTTAAGCGAGAGCCACTTTAGCTAGGAAAAAAGGTTGACCAAACCACACACTAGAAGGTGAAGGGACGACGACGTTTCGGTCCGTCCTGGACCATTCTCAAGTAGATTGTGAGAATGGTCCAGGACGGACCGAAACGTCGTCGTCCCTTCACTTTCTAGTGTATTGTTTGGTCAACATATTTCAGCCACGTTATTGTGACTCCTCGTTTGCATAAGGACAAAAAAGGCTTCAATAAATATTACTTGTAATTACGATGCTTAGTAAGAGCTCTATTGTTTTCTCGTTATAAATAATTGCAATTTAAAAAAAAATAATCACCAATGAGTATATTTATATACTGAAAGTGCGTGTAATGAGTGCTGGCGTGTAAGCGCGCGCCCGAGCGTGTGTACAGGGCAGCCCCCCAACAATCCATAGACTAAGCACTGTTTTAAGACGACCCGAGTGAGCGGATAACCGTATATTCCACTTTGGTGCAGAAAGCCGCTTTCGCTGGCCCCTTCCTCCTCTTCTTCCCACAGCGCCCACCACCCGCATGTTGGTGGCACAGTGCCCCCCTCCCATGTAGGGGGCACAGCGCCCCCTTTCCCCCATGTAGGGGCACAGCGCCCCTTTCTCCCATGTAGGGGGGCACAGCGGTGGATTACACCTGATGACGCTATTACTCATCTTGAGAGCTCTAGCGAGATACAATAAATGTTAGGACTTAACCCATCTCTCTCTCTCTCTACACTGGTTATCCTGCTTCCCTCTTCCCCCCATCTTTACTGCCATCCCTTTAATCTTCCTCCCATTATCGCCCCTTACTTAATGACCTCATATTCTCCTATCACCTGTTATTTCCCTCGCCCTCTCTCTCTCTCTCTCTCTCCCCCTCTCCCCATCATTTATCGAGCATTATCCCGTATCCTGCTAAGCACACACAAGTCTCTCATGTATTTCGCGTTGCAAATTGAATACCGACTTTTGCACTCACCGTCGCCTCAAGTTCCCCCATAAAAGATATTTCCTCAGCCAACATGTTTTATAGAATGTGTCTCAAAACAAGAGTTTATGCTACGACGCCCCAACCACCGTCTATGAAACACAGGAGCAAATATGCATAACCTGTTTATTTCAACATTGTCAGCAACTCCGGGAGCCGGTCGGCCGAGCGGACAGCACGCTGGACTTGTGATCCTGTGGTCCGGGGGTTCGATCCCGGGCGCCGGCGAAAAACAATGGGCAGAGTTTCTTTCACCCTATGCCCCTGTTACCTAGCAGTAAAATAGGTACCTGGGTGTTAGTCAGCTGTCACGGACTGCTTCCTGGGGGTGGAGGCCTGGTCGAGGACCGGGCCGCGGGGACACTAAAAAAAAAAAGCCCCCGAAATCATCTCAAGATAACCTCAAGATAACTCCCCCAGATAAGCTCACTTGAAGGAATGATGATGGTAGGTTAGATAGGAGTGAGTTTGGGGGTGGATATGATTAGTGAATTGTCTCGTATGGACCAATAGACCTGCAGTGTTCCTTATTCTTGTGTTCGTATTCACTCCGGCCTCCACACTGCTCCTCCAGACTTCCCTGCCTCCCCTGATGGAGTACTCCACACACACTGTTCCTCTACCCCCTTGGGGTGGTAGAGGAACCTACCACCCCAAGATGATTTAACCAAATTGACTGGTTAAGGTAAATTTAAAGGTTATTTTGAGTGGTTTAGGTCAATTGAAGGGTTATTTTGAGTGGTTTAGGTCAATTGAAGGGTTATTTTGAGTGGTTTAGGTCAATTGAAGGGTTATTTTGAGTGGTTTAGGTCAATTGAAGGGTTATTTTGAGTGGTTTAGGTCAATTGAAGGGTTATTTTGAGTGGTTTAGGTCAATTGAAGGGTTATTTTGAGTGGTTTAGGTCAATTGAAGGGTTATTTTGAGTGGTTTAGGTTAACCCCCCCCCCACTTCTGACACGGTATTACGGACAATGTAACACATCATTACCCTTCTTCACCCGCTTCACCTACGGAGAGGTGACCGTCGAAATACACAAGCTGCACAAACACGGACAAACGCGCCTTAAAGCGACACGTCACACAACCAACAAGAGAAAGTTTTCAATAAAACGCTTGAGACAGGAGATCTCCCAGATGTCTGGAAACTGGCAAACGTGGTCCCAATAATAAAAAAAAAGGGGATCTTCTTGAGATGATTTTGAGATGATTTCGGGGCTTTTAGTGTCCGTGACCCGGTCCTCGACCAGGCCTCCACCCCCAGGAAGCAGCCCGTGACAGCTGACTAACACCCAGGTACCTATTTTACTGCTAGGTAACAGGGGCATAGGGTGAAAGAAACTCTGCCCATTGTTTCTCACCGGCGCCTGGGATCGAACCCAGGACCACAGGATCACAAGCCCAGCGTGCTGTCCGCTCGGCCGACCGGCTCCCTCCCGGGGATAAGGAAAAAATAGGACGCATTAAACTACAGACCAATGTTGTTGATAAGTATTCCTTGTAAAGTGCTGTAGAAAGTGATCAGGTCGAGAACAAAGGCCCGACTATGTGAAACCTAAACCAGGACTCCTTCACAGCAACCGTACACAACACGTCAGACCAATACCGGAATATGCATCACCGGCATGGAATCCGTACCTCGTAAAGCACAAGTTGTTTTTTCAGTCAAAACTGAAAAAAGAACAAAGGTTTGCAACACGATTGGTGCCAGAGCCGAGAGGGCTAAGCTATGAAGATAGGCTAATGGAACTAAATCTCACAGCCCAAGAGTATAGCAGGAACAAAGGGGGGATATGATCCCAACATACGAGATACTGAAAGGAAGAGTTAAGGTCGACAATGCCAGCCTCTTCAGATTGAGAAAGCAGGACAAGAGGACACAGGTGGAAGCTGGAACGGAAATGTGTCAGCAAGTACTCTACCCTGTACGGGGAGTTAACAAGTATAATGAACTGACCAAGTTCTGGAAGCCACCTCCATCCACAACTTCAAATCCAAATTCCAATAATTAGAACATCAGAATAGTTATTGAAACAATAACCGGAGTCATTGATGTAAACAACCGATGGCTGGAAAGGCGGGATCCAAAAGGCAATGCTTGATCCTGCAGGGACAAATAGGTGAGTACAAGTAGGTGAGTACAATAGGTACAAGGCTAGTATGTAGGGCAGCAAGAGCAAGACCTCACTCCCGCGTAGACACGGACAGGCAAGTACTTCCAGGTAAGTTCACTTCCATTACCCGTTGTTGCCTCAAGTCGATTATAAGTTATAAGTAATTACCAAAAGAAGGCACCAAGCCGGGTTACAAGTCATCCCGGTCTGTAAGGCTGCTTGCTGGAAGCGACGAGCAAGGTCGCATCTTCATTATATACACATTAATGATATAGTCTTTACCACGACAATGATTAATACCATACCTGCCGGGGGAGAGAGGATTCACGTATGATGAAACGTCAAAGTATGATAAAACATCAAGAGTGTTGTCACCACAAAACATTATTTTATAATAAGGGGCGCCATAGACGCCGGCAAATACGGTGCTTGCCTCGCCTGCCTGTGGCTGGCTGGGTTCGAGAGTTGTGTGTCCCAGCAAACTGTGTTGGAGCACAACTGCAGAAAAACTGTCCAGCATCACACAATTAATTCCCCAACACATCACAGTACTGACAGGAAATTAACATTTCACCTGTTAATTATTATTTCTTAACCTGAAGTGTATATTAATGAGACATTCTGAATTGATAAAAAAACTATCCATGTAAAAATGACAAACTTAACAAATGGTAAGGACAAGTTTTAATGCAACAGTGTTTAAATAATTTCGTATTAATGGGCGAGGAGGCATGGGAGAGCGTATAGGCCTCGCCATGGCATGGCGGTCATTCTCACTTTCACTAACAACGCTTCAGTGAGAGCAACGAGAATGACATTATCACCTGCACTCATTGTGATCATCACAGGAAGCGGCGTCTTCCCTGGGCGACACCTGCTATAATATAAATTATTGTTCTATATAGAGTATATGAGGAGACGACGACGTTTTGGTCCGTCCTGGACCATTAATAAGTCGCGTAAAAAAGCCTTCTTTTAGACTTGCATTATCAAGTCTTGTTAACTAAATGACCGAGTGCTATGTCTTAAGGTGGGTAGGTAGGTGGCTGGCTCACACACACACACACACACACACACACACACACACACACACACACACACACACACACACACACACACACACACACACACAAAATACTAAAATTTTTGGATCTCTTAACCTTTCTACTAATATGACATTCTTGCCAACAGTGATATATACACCTCACTCTCCCCTCACTGTCACCTTGTAACCCCCTCACTCACCTCTCCCCTCCTGGCGCCCCTCTTTCCCCTCTCCCACTGTCACTCCACACCCCTTTCCGCTTCCCCCTCGTGGACAATGCCCATCCCTCCTCACTTCTCCCATGACATTTCCTACTGACCCCATTTCTCTCCACCCACACACCAAACACATGCATGTGTTGTACTTCCAAGTGCAGAGAGAGAACCCCATCTTCAGACACGACGGTATCGAGGAGTTAAATTGAAAAAGACATAGCAAAGGCCCAATCCAAAATGATCAAAATAAATATTGGGAAGACAACAGCAGACGAACAGACAGGATGAACCAGAGGACTTGGGAGGGACACCTTCAAGGAGAATTCCAAGGGCGTGGGCGAGGATTACAACAGACTCCAGGGGAGGGGGGTTAAGATTCACGAAGCAGTTACGCAAGCACTTACGAACCTGTACATCTTTTCTCAATCTTTGGCGGCTTTGTTTACAATTATTAAACAGTTATTGAGCTGCGAAGCACCAGGAGGCTGTTTATAACAATAACAGTTGATTGGGAAGTAAAAAATCAATTTAAATTTTGCCCCGAGGGGCGAGTTTATTGCGCAGCGCCACTCATCCTGTGAGTGGACACACCGAAGTTTTCATGCTTGTAAACGGTTTAATAAATGTAACTAAAGCCGTCAAAGATCGAGGAAAGATGTACACGTTCGCAAGTACTTGCCTAACGGCTTCGTGAATCTGGCCCCAGGTCTTCACAACAGACCAAGAGAAAGCTGCCAGAAAAGACAGATCAGTTGTCCCACCAAGTAGCACCGGCCTTTGTAGCACCTCAAAGGCACAGTGGCCTTTGTAGCAGCTCAAAGGCACAGTAACCTTTGTAGCAGCTCAAAGGCACAGTGGCCTTTGTAGCAGCTCAAAGGCACAGTAACCTTTGTAGCAGCTCAAAGGCACAGTGGCCTTTGTAGCAGCTCAAAGGCACAGTAACCTTTGTAGCAGCTCAAAGGCACAGTGGCCTTTGTAGCAGCTCAAAGGCACAGTGGCCTTTGTAGCAGCTCAAAGGCACAGTGGCCTTTGAGGTGTCCAAAGGCTACACCTGGTGGGACTAGATACGACTAAGGTTGTAGGGCCAGACAAGATCATACCCTTGACACTAAGAGACACTGAAGACTTGTGCTCACGTCCCTGGGATCACGAGAACTACCAGAAAGATGAAAGACAGCCAATATAATACTACTACTATCCAAAGAGACACAGACAGAAGATGCTAAAACTATAGTCCGGTGTTCCTCACATATCATTCCCGTTGTTAGTTGTTTAAGATTCAGCTACTGGAAACAAAAAGTTCCAAGTAGCACGGGCTATGGTGAGCCCGTAATGGACTTACCTGGCACAGGAGCCGGGCTGTAACTTGTATTATTCCCCTCGTCCACCCCCCTTATTCTTCCCCTCACTCAGGAAAGCGCTGGTATGGAGCCGCCCTCCTGGTATTTCCCCTCAACTCTAACCATTCATTCTGTTTTTCAACCTTCTGCTCTGCCTTTCTTTTTAGCACCATTTGTCACCACTCCATTGTTTTTGTCAGCTGTATTCGGTTTAGTTCATTTATTATGCACCCCATAGCTATCCTGGGGGCGGTGGTGGAAAGGGGTTACAGAGGCACATAATGGGCTCAGGGACTGAACCCCGAAATTCAATTAGCTAAGCAACTTACAGTCTTGATGAGCTAGTTACAAAATTCAGTGCACGTCGTCACAATATCAATGGACTCAAGATCGACCACAAGTACAGTTTCTAAATTAAGCAACTGCCGGGTGTGGAGAGCTACAGTGTAACAATTCATACGTTTGTCCTGTATTTAGCGGCTGTAGTTGGCGTCCTGCCTTAACGACCGCTGGTTATTCCAGCCACTAAAATCAACCATTTATATATTTATACCAGGAAATGTTCTAAATGTTCTCTATGTTCTAAATGGTCAATGTTCTAAATGGTCAATGTTCTAAATGGTCAATGTTCTAAATGGTCAATGTTCTAAATGGTCAATGTTCTAAATGGTCAATGTTCTAAATGCTCAATGTTCTAAATGGTCAATGTTCTAAATGGTCAATGTTCTAAATGGTCAATGTTCTAAATGGTCAATGTTCTAAATGGTCAATGTTCTAAATGGTCAATGTTCTAAATGGTCAATGTTCTTTTATTATAGGCAATCACTATTATATTCCGTGATATATTAAAGGTCCTACAGCAGCACACGAGATATGAGGGAGGCGACAGTATATATCCCCCCCTCCCTCCCCCCCCCTCACAGTGAGGGTCACGAATCTTCCTCCCATCGAAGATATCTTCCTCCCCCTCCCCCCCTCCCCAAAGAGGTCAGAAACAGTCTTCCCCGAGGTGGTATAAAGTGGCCGGACCATTCAACATTCCGGCCATATTCCCCCCTCACTTGGTCCCCCTCAGCACAGAGATGTCACAGCCGAGGCATCCTTACATCCCCCGTCTTGTGTGATGCCTCCGAGGGCGCCAGCATCCCTCTCCCCCTCTCTCACTCCCTCCCGCGCCTGGGGAGGACACCGTGGCTCACACTTGCTTCCCTCCTCTTCCTCCTGGGGGATGTATCTGCTGGCTACGGGTTGTTCACGACCTGTTGTTGTTGTCGTTATTTAAGATTCGCTACCTGGAACAAAAAGTTCCAAGTAGCACGGGCTATGGTGAGCCCGTAGTAAGTGTTCACGACCCTCGCAGCATTCAGGTGGAGAGCCATTTACACTGTGTGGGAATCATGACACACTGTTTCATGCTCCTGATATCTCTAGAAGCTGCCAACATGGGAGGGGAAGAGGGGGAAGGGGAAGAGAGAGGGGGGGAGGGAAAGGGGGGGAAGAGGGGAGGATAAAATGGGGGATGGTAACGAGGAGGCAGTTGGAGGTGTGCTGGGCCAAGGCTCAGGAGAATACCATCTTCAGGTGATGAAGATGGGAACCATCACCTGATGCACAGCACCTGCGTCATCTCGTGTGTGAATATATTTATATTTACTATTTGTACCTGCAGAATCGAGCTGTTAGCTCTTGGACCCCGCCTTTCTAGCCAATCTATTTCCCTCTATAAAGTCTACTACATATATAACGCAGGCACGTCCACACACGCAAACAATTTAGTGTCAGAGTAGTTAACAATGGGATGCACAAGGCAGTGATGTGGTGGAGGCTGACTCCATACACAGTTTCAAGTGTAGATATGATAAAGCCCAATAGTCTCAGGAATCTATACACCAGTTGTACACCAGTTGATAGACATGACAAGCGGGACCAAAGAGCCGCCCCAGCGGCTGGTCAAAAGTATTTATCTTTGCAACACTTGCTGAAGATGCACGCTATAAAGGCAGGGAGGGAATTGAGGAGAAAGCGCCAAGCCATCACGACTGCGTAGCTCTGGAAAGGGGGTCAGGATAAGGATTTGGGATGGGACGGGGGGGGCAAAGAACGGTGCCCAACCACTTGTGGACGGTCGGGGATTGAACGCTGACCTGTATGAAGCCAGACCGTCGCTCTACCGTCCAGCCCGAGTGGTTGTCGTACGCAGTAAAGCCTAAAGATGGCATTAATTGACGAACGCTTAAGGTTGGTTTTTGTGAAACGATTCAGGATTATTTGTTTTCCAGAGCACAGTTTAGTTCAATGTTGACGGACAGTAAAAATGTTCTGTAGCGCTTCAACGAAACAATCTGAAATAAACCCCCGTTTTAGATCCCGTGGGAGCCGGTCGGCTGAGCGGACAGCACGCTGGACTTCTGATCCTGTGGTCCTGGGTTCGATCCCAGGCGCCGGCGAGAAACAATGGGCAGAGTTTCTTTCACCCTATGCCCCTGTTACCTAGCAGTACAATAGGTACCTGGGTGTTAGTCAGCGTTCACGGGCTGCTTTCTGGGGGTGGAAGCCTGGTCGAGGACCGGGCCGCGGGGACACTAAAAAAGCCCCGAAATCATCTCAAGATAATCTAAAGATAGAACCTTATAATAAATTCCTGGAGTGCCAGGCTCTTGTGGCGACAGTGCCACAAGTATGCCTGCCATATTCAGAGGCAGATTAATCAACTGCCACTCGTGGGTTCAGACGGATCCATTTACATATTAAACTCATAGTTCGTAAATATATTTCTCTGACAACATATTATAACTAACATTTTCACCGGTAGGTTAAACAAAAAGCACATTCTCAAATTGATCAAATACACGCAATACCGACTGAACCATGATGACCTAATGAGCCAACCATATGATTTTCAACCTTAAGTATTACCCGATTGACACGAGTTTACAAGGCACAATCCGGTACAATAATCCATCACAATCTTGCTATTTGTTCCAGTAACACCAGGGGGTTCTTAAACAGGGGAGGCTACTGTATACCCCCTTGTTGGTACACACACACAATAGGGGTTACAAGACTCAATCTCTGGACAATACTAACAAAAAAAAGGGTTGCTAAGAATAGAATTACCCATAATTCTAAGCAACTGAAACAAAATTCCTTATTTTGATAGTTTCAAAATATGGATTGCAACAAAAAATCTCATTAGCGGTTACTAGCTTGTGCATTTGTGATCTGCCTCTTTTTTGTAATGATAAAATCCTTATGATTTCCCTTCAGCTGCGTGTTCCATCACATGTTAAATAAAAAAGTTATTGACCTCTTTTGAAGCCAGACAGGTACCATACAGGACTGGTGGTGGTGGTGATATTGTCAACCTGGCTAAGGGGTCGTGGGTATATAATGGGTAAAATCCATTGGGGTTCTAATAGTAAAAAAGGGAATCTAATCTTTTTTACGATTAGATTCGTGCTAGGATTCAAGAGTAATCGTAGACACGTCCTTACGTATGTGGTCAAAACTCGCATCGTAAATGCAAGGGTATGTGTGTCGGTATCACAGACACAGCCCCGCTCCTGTGTCAGGTAAGTCCACTACGGGCTCACCTTAGCCCGTGCTACTTGCCCCGCTCCTGTGCCAGGTAAGTCCACTACGGGCTCACCGTAGCCCTTGCTACTTGCCCCGCTCCTGTGCCAGGTAAGTCCACTACGGGCTCACCTTAGCCCGTGCTACTTGCCCCGCTCCTGTGCCAGGTAAGTCCACTACGGGCTCACCTTAGCCCGTGCTACTTGCCCCGCTCCTGTGCCAGGTAAGTCCACTACGGGCTCACCGTAGCCCTTGCTACTTGCCCCGCTCCTGTGCCAGGTAAGTCCACTACGGGCTCACCTTAGCCCGTGCTACTTGCCCCGCTCCTGTGCCAGGTAAGTCCACTACGGGCTCACCGTAGCCCGTGCTACTTGCCCCGCTCCTGTGCCAGGTAAGTCCACTACGGGCTCACCTTAGCCCGTGCTACTTGCCCCGCTCCTGTGCCAGGTAAGTCCACTACGGGCTCACCTTAGCCCGTGCTACTTGCCCCGCTCCTGTGCCAGGTAAGTCCACTACGGGCTCACCGTAGCCCTTGCTACTTGCCCCGCTCCTGTGCCAGGTAAGTCCACTACGGGCTCACCTTAGCCCGTGCTACTTGCCCCGCTCCTGTGCCAGGTAAGTCCACTACGGGCTCACCGTAGCCCGTGCTACTTGCCCCGCTCCTGTGCCAGGTAAGTCCACTACGGGCTCACCTTAGCCCGTGCTACTTGCCCCGCTCCTGTGCCAGGTAAGTCCACTACGGGCTCACCTTAGCCCGTGCTACTTGCCCCGCTCCTGTGCCAGGTAAGTCCACTACGGGCTCACCGTAGCCCTTGCTACTTGCCCCGCTCCTGTGCCAGGTAAGTCCACTACGGGCTCACCTTAGCCCGTGCTACTTGCCCCGCTCCTGTGCCAGGTAAGTCCACTACGGGCTCACCGTAGCCCGTGCTACTTGCCCCGCTCCTGTGCCAGGTAAGTCCACTACGGGCTCACCTTAGCCCGTGCTACTTGCCCCGCTCCCGTGCCAGGTAAGTCCACTACGGGCTCACCTTAGCCCGTGCTACTTGCCCCGCTCCTGTGCCAGGTAAGTCCACTACGGGCTCACCTTAGCCCGTGCTACTTGCCCCGCTCCTGTGCCAGGTAAGTCCACTACGGGCTCACCTTAGCCCGTGCTACTTGCCCCGCTCCTGTGCCAGGTAAGTCCACTACGGGCTCACCTTAGCCCGTGCTACTTGCCCCGCTCCTGTGCCAGGTAAGTCCACTACGGGCTCACCTTAGCCCGTGCTACTTGCCCCGCTCCTGTGCCAGGTAAGTCCACTACGGGCTCACCGTAGCCCGTGCTACTTGCCCCGCTCCTGTGCCAGGTAAGTCCACTACGGGCTCACCTTAGCCCGTGCTACTTGCCCCGCTCCTGTGCCAGGTAAGTCCACTACGGGCTCACCTTAGCCCGTGCTACTTGCAACTTTTTGTTCCCAGTAGCTGAATCTTAAACATTTTCGGAATCATTGCATGAGGAGCAACCGCGAGAGCCATGATCCGGATAGTGATAATCCCATGCTTAACAATGAGTGGGGGAGAGGGATGGGGGAGAGGGATGGGGGAGAGGGATGGGGGAGAGGGATGGGGGGGGGGATGGGGGAGAGGGATGGGGGGGGGGATGGAAGAGAGCGAGGGGCAGGTGGAGGGGGACACTTGAACACACTTGATGAAATCCACTCGAGTGCGTGAAGCCGGCCTGAGTTCGTGAGGAGGGTCGAGAGGAGGATGCTTTACAGAAAATAATATCAATCCATATTTAGCTCCCTCACCCCCCCCCCCTCACAGCCTCCCCCCATCACCCTCCACCCTCCCTCCCTCACAACACTATGAGTGGGAGTTACGTCATCATCCCCCTCACAACTTCCCCCCTCTCCCTCCCTCTCACAACCTCCCCCCTCTCCCTCCCCCCTCTCCTTCCACCTTCCCTCCCTCCACAACACTGAGTGGGAGTTACGTCATCGTCCCCCCTTCAATACCTCACTTGTATAACGGATTCCTCCAATATTGACGTTTTCTATGCCACGGAGTCGATAGGTTGGGTAGGTGGGTTGCGTGGGTTCGTACGTTCCTGGTCAGGATACATAGTTGCATTTTTGTACGGAGTGGCAAGTGTAGATAACATCCTCCAACCCACACAAGCATCTTCCCTGTGGTAAATGGTTCTAATGGCTTGGCGCTTTTCCCCCAATAGTTCCCTTCGTTGTTGCTGTTGTTTTAGATTCAGCCACTGGGAACAACAAGTTCCAAGTAGCACGGGCTATGGTGAGCCCGTAGTGAACTTACCTGCCACAGGAGCGGGGCTGTGTGCCCCCTTCCCTTCACCACAGTCTCGCTGATCTACCAACCTGTGTCCTCAGGGTGTACACAGTAGAGGGAGGGCATAACCAGTGCCAGTGTGGCACATACACATACGTTCAGCAACCTGCTCTAAG
Source organism: Procambarus clarkii (assembly GCF_040958095.1). Classification (NCBI taxonomy): domain Eukaryota; kingdom Metazoa; phylum Arthropoda; class Malacostraca; order Decapoda; family Cambaridae; genus Procambarus; species Procambarus clarkii. Next base: position 36,786,666 of record NC_091169.1, read on the forward strand.
GGTACACTCCCGCCTCTCGTTGCAACACAACTGCTTTATAATTCACACAATAATGTAAAAGCCTGGGAGTTATCCCCCCCACACACAAGCATTCCTTAAATTACTGCATGGAACTGCACATATTTCTTCTTTTAATTAAATAAACTTAAAAAAAATTGACAGTTAAAACCCTTTTTTCAAGCTTGAAATTCCCCCCCCCTCCTCCTTGGTAAATTAATATACATTGTAACGCAAGGAGAGAAATTGCTCTATTAGAAGAGATGCTTTATCTCTACAATGTATCTTCATATACATCTTAAATATTTATTTAGAAGAGTGCTTTATCAGAAGAGACGTTCAATATACATTCTCTCGATTTGTCATTCCATACAAAAAAAAAATGCTTTGCTTAACCAGAAACATTCCTAAATACAAAGAATACAAACACGCCCAATGCACGACGACTCTGAAAACGACCATTAGTCGTAAGCGCGAGCGACGACGACGAGGCACAGGACGCTGCGACATTTTACAAGCATCAAATATTCAGGAGTGACAACCTTCAGGTCCTGCCATCATGGCGGACATGAAGCTTAAATAACAGTGAGAGAGAGAGAAGCTCTCGTCTCCACATCTAGTTTAGTCTAACCTTTCACAGCACCATTGAATACACCATTGGAATAACAGATGACTCGACCAAAGAAAATGAGAACAGTATTACTGAATTGCCCAAGAGATTCGTAAATGCTTCGACAAGGTTGGGAGGCGGGACCAAGGAGCTAAAGCTACCCCTTCCCCAGCAAAGAAGAATGTGTTTACTGACTGAAAAGCATAACAAAATTACTATAATCTACGCCATCTTCTATAATCTACGCCATCTTCTATAATCTACGCCATCTTCTATAATCTACGCCATCTTCTATAATCTACGCCATCTTCTATAATCTACGCCTGAGAATTATACAAAGCGACTTTGTAAACGCTAGTTAGTGTGGACCTGGTGAGTACCTGGGCCACGATTCCTCAAGCCTTTACGTGTCTCCTTACGAAACCTGTACATCTTTCCTCAATGACCGTGACTGTTTACATGTAGTCAACAGTTTACGAGCTGGGTAACGCTACGAGGTTGTTCTCGACCCAATGTAGTTATTGTTACAGAGAACCTCGTAGCTCCTAACTTAATACAACGATAGAGAGAACCTCGTAGCTCCTAACTTAATACAACGATACAGAGAACCTCGTAGCTCCTAACTTAATACAACGATACAGAGAACCTCGTAGCTCCTAACTTAATACAACGATACAGAGAACCTCGTAGCTCCTAACTTAATACAACGATATAGAGAACCTCGTAGCTCCTAACTTAATACAACGATACAGAGAACCTCGTAGCTCCTAACTTAATACAACGATACAGAGAACCTCGTAGCTCCTAACTTAATACAACGATACAGAGAACCTCGTAGCTCCTAACTTAATACAACGATACAGAGAACCTCGTAGCTCCTAACTTAATACAACGATACAGAGAACCTCGTAGCTCCTAACTTAATACAACGATACAGAGAACCTCGTAGCTCCTAACTTAATACAACGATACAGAGAACCTCGTAGCTCCTAACTTAATACAACGATACAGAGAACCTCGTAGCTCCTAACTTAATACAACGATACAGAGAACCTCGTAGCTCCTAACTTAATACAACGATACAGAGAACCTCGTAGCTCCTAACTTAATACAACGATACAGAGAACCTCGTAGCTCCTAACTTAATACAACGATACAGAGAACCTCGTAGCTCCTAACTTAATACAACGATACAGAGAACCTCGTAGCTCCTAACTTAATACAACGATACAGAGAACCTCGTAGCTCCTAACTTAATACAACGATACAGAGAACCTCGTAGCTCCTAACTTAATACAACGATACAATAATATGAAGTACCAACTAATGCCCCAAGTTGAGTATTTACCAACATTTCAAGTGTGTGCAACACGATAATACCTGGATCATACCTAAAGTGGGTTACGAGAGTTCTCCTACTCCTCACATCCCTTCCAAGTGTTGTGTAGTCTCGTAATGGCTTACTACTTTCTCCTGATAAGTACTTTGCCTTAATTAAATGGGTAATTATTTTAAACACTTCTCACTTAGCAAAATTGGGAGGGGGTGAAGTACCGAATTAGGTAATTATGGGCTAGTAAATAGTGACTTGCAAGGAATAGGGGGACGAGGGGTAGTTCCCTTTACATACGAGGTAGTCACGACGATCATTCCTCGCCATGCTCACCTGAGAGGGGGTGCTCATTCCCCTCCCCCCTCAATGCTCAGGCGTGGGGGGGGGGCTCATCCCAGCACCCCTCAGCTATGGCCAGGGAAGCAGCAGCTACACACACACATTAGAATATTAGAAAGAACTTTTTTAGTGGCAGAGTGGTTGACAAATGGAATGCATTAGGAAGTGATGTGGTGGCTACCTTACCTACCTTGAGTGGAGGCAGACTCCATACACAGTTTCAAGTGTAGATATGATAGAGCCCAGTAGGCTCAGGAATCTGTGCAACTGTTGATTGACGGTTGAGAGGCGGGACCAAAGAGCCAGAGCTCAACCCCCGCAAGCACAAATAGGTGAGTACACACACACACACACACACACACCTCGGGGGGGCCTCGTAGCCTGGTGGATAGCGCGCAGGACTCGTAATTCTGTTGCGCGGGTTCGATTCCCGCACGAGGCAGAAACAAATGGGCAAAGTTTCTTTCACCCTAAGTGCCCCTGTTACCTAGCAGTAAATAGGTACCTGGGAGTTAGTCAGCTGTCACGGGCTGCTTCCTGGGGTGTGTGTGTGTGGTGTGGAAAAAAAAGTAGTTAGTAAACAGTTGATTGACAGTTGAGAGGCGGGCCGAAAGAGCAAAGCTCAACCCCCGTAAAAACACAACTAGTAAACACACACACACACACACACACACACACACACACACACACACACACACACACACACACACTATAACCTTTGGGAACAAGCACCGCGAGAGTAACAATAAATCAAGAAGGAACCACGGAAGTCCTTCACTAGCCGTGACATCTGTTCCCTCTGAAGGTAGACATCAGCGGATGCTGTTCCTTTCCCCTCACGTCTTGTGTTATCTCCCCTCCCTCCGGAGTGGCTCCCTCCCCCCCCCCCCCCCCCCCACCACCATCTTATCCTCACGACACGTGTCATTTTCTTCTCTTAATGGTGACCGTGAAGCTTACTTTTGAAGGTGACAGCTCCTAGCTACGTCTTGGTTCTCAAAGCAAACATGTGTTGTCAATCTTGCAAGGCTCTCCTCACCTTCCTTCCTCTGTCTTACTTCACACTGGTGTGGCCTCCTTCGCCTCACTGTCTCTCAGACGCTGATCCCTCTCATGCTGGCGTCTTGGGTCGTACCTCCCGACATGTATCATATCAAATATCTCTTCCTCTTTCTCCTATTCAAATTGATCGTTACATTCCTCAGACTTGCCTTGTCAGCGACCTGTCTTCTCAGCTATTACGTCGCATTTTGGACGCTTCGATCCCCCATCGTACAAAATAAGAGGGTACACCATGAAAATTTGCAGCTCGCAAATGTCCACGTTTTCTTTGTGTACGTTGGTTACGCGAGGTATGGATGGCTCGGGTTCGTGGGGTTTAATACCCTTTATTTTGTACGTTGTGTCAAGTCAAGAGACTGGGCTGTTTGAAGAGGCATGCCTTCCTCTAGTTACCACGTGTTGACTAGGCAGTAAACGTGTTCTGGGCGTGCCTTCTCTTCAGACTCTGTCCCCCTCATCTCTCTCTCGTCTTGAAACTTTCGTCTACCGCCTTAGTGAGACACACGAATGACACCTTGTGGGCCAGTCAAGGGGCTTAGGGACCACGCAGGAAGACTCCAGTAAAGTAATAAAAAGTGACATCTCGCTCGAAGTCAGCATCACTACAAGAGCATACAAAAGTGGACGCCAGGCAAGGCAGTTATTAGGCACGATTGATTGATTGATAAAGATTAAGCCACCCAAGAGGTGGCACGGGCATGAATAGCCCGTAAGTGGTGGCCCCTTTGAGCCATTACCAGTATCAAGAGTTGATACTGGAGATCTGTGGAGGTGCGACTGCACCCTGCGTGACGGGAGATGTCTCCCGCGAGGAAAAGCACCAAGCCATTACGACTATATAACACAGAGAAGGGATCAGGATAAGGGTTTGGGATGGGACGGGGGTACTTGTTAACCACTTGGGTTGGACGGTATAGCGACGGTCTCGCTTCATGCAGGTCGGCGTTCAATCCCCGACCGTCCACAAGTGGTTCGGCACCATTATTTTCCCACCCCGTCCCATCCCAAATCCTTTTCCTGATCCCTTTCCCAGTGCTATATAGTCGTAATGGCTAGGTGATTTTTCCTGATAGTTCCCCTCTCCAACTTCCATCACATCTTAATGACATCGTCTTTGTAGGCGTCATCCTCCTTGACGACGACGACGTCCTCTTTGACTTCCTGCTCCTTTCTCACCCCATGCTTCCGCCCCCCTGCGCCCACCCGCTGTTCTCAGGTCCCGAGCCAGAACCGACCAATCTACACAGGTTAGTTCCTGATTGACCTCCTCCAGCGAGCATGTGTTGGGGGTCTGTCGCAGTGTGCCGAGGACGGCTGCTGGTAATAGTCGCACACCCCCACACTCAACATGCCCACACTGCTTAAACCACGCTACTCACAGAGTCAAAGTACTACCGACTCTCTCTCACACACACACGCGCGCATAGATCAAGAGTGAGTGTGTGAGGTCTGAGTTCACTCACTGACCAAAATGACCAAAAGGCCAAAATGGCCTTTTGATGGCCAAAAGGCGATCACTGGGCAACTTCACTGGTTCAGTGAAGCTACATTTCACCTGGTTTTTCGCATCATATTTACATGTAAAGCTATATATACACATGTAATTTTATATAAAAATTATAATATATATATATGCGCATATGCGAGCGTGCATCTGTTTCTAAACAGTTTTAACTTTGGGGATGGCAGGAGTCGGTGCCAGTAGCCTGGCCTGACCGCTGCCACAGCTGTTGCTGCCTCACACGTGCACCAAACTATGTTTTCTGACGCTCAAAACCCCGCCCCCTCCCTGCTCTAAATTGATAAAGGAGATTAAGGATAAAAACCGATTTCCGCTAGCTGGGGGCTTCCCCGAAGCAGAGGCCCCCAGCGACATTTTCCCCTTTAATCTTTAACCAAACCGGTGGCCGGCTCTTTATTTGCAGGCCTTTTTTTTACGCAATGTATTAAATAAAGATATACATAGTTACTTTATCATATTTTAGGGGCCAGGCATGGACATCACTGGGCAAGAAGTGCCGGTCAACGAAACTGTTGTGGACACACACCCCCAGGAAGCAGCCCGTAACAGCTGTCTAACTCCCAGGTAACAGGGGCATCAGTGAAAGAAACTCTGCCCATTGTTTCTCGCCGGCGCCCGGAATCCGACCACAGGATTGCGTGTCCAGCGTGCTGTATATTCAGCCACTGACCCCCCATGAATAGCCCACACGTGGGAGTAACACGTGTGCGCTACTCCCACGCTACGTTTAAGCCCCATCACAGGACGGGGTGCACCTGGAGCTGCTACCTGAGCCACATTAACCATCTAAGTATTAACACAATCATTCGTTGAAATTCCACGATGGAAACTCCCTCTCCTCCATCAATCTAGTGTCTGGTTATTTATTGCATATTGTATATGGGTGCCTTGCAAATGTTCACACCTGTGCACGAGACGTTGCAATGTGTTGAACATAAAAAATAACGAAAATAATATCAACATTTTATTGTACAACCTCCCTAACCAAAAAACAAAAAATAGAATAAAATTAACTAAAAAAATCTTCAGATTTCTCACTGAATCTATAAGATTATTTTCTTTAACTATCACCAAACTACCAGCTCGGTCTCTCCAGACTCTCGGGGGATTCCGGCGGATCACGGGTTAAATGATGAACAAATGCACAAGGGCCGTGACGAGGATTCGAACCTGCGTCCGGGAGCATCCCAGACACTGCCTTAATCGACTGAGCTACGACAGGGTTCAAATGTGTAACGACAGGGTTTGTGTAACGGGTTAAATGATCTTTAGTATATCATGATCCATGAGTTAAGGTGCGCGTCTGGGGGTTACCCAGAACCCTGGTTCGATCCCCGTCCTCCTCCAAAGACTCATCATAATGGGCTAAGCTAGATCTTCTTGAGGTTATCTTGAGATGATTTCGGGGCTTTTTAGTGTCCCCGCGGCCCGGTCCTCGACCAGGCCTCCACCCCCAGGAAGCAGCCCGTGACAGCTGACTAACACCCAGGTACCTATTTTACTGCTAGGTAACAGGGGCATAGGGTGAAAGAAACTCTGCCCATTGTTTCTCGCCGGCGTCTGGGATCGAACCCAGGACCACAGGATCACAAATCCAGCGTGCTGTCCGCTCGGCCGACCGGCTCCCCTTACCTAACACTCAACATAATTAACAATTACAAATAAATAATCTCTTCGTATCTCATAAAGGAAGGAGAATGACTAGGACGCTCCTGACATTACCTCTTTGAATCGCCACACTAAGGCGCTGAAACACAAATCTGGTCCATCTACGAACTATAGTTTCCGTACAATGTTTTATCACCAAACTCATTAATGAACTTGAGGGGTAATATACTTACACTTGTGCTAAGTACTCCCCATAAGGCAGCAACATCCTTACCTGCAAGATAAATAATATTAGGCACCATCCATTCTTCTCATTCTCAAACACATGAAATATGAAATTTGAAAACTATTTGGGTATGCCCTTAAAATTTCACATTAAAGAAAACCTAAGACTGAGGGTATACAAAGCTGCCCCAAACACTATGCATATTAGTGGCTTTGTAAGGATGTAAGAACACCAATATTATGTATTCTCACAACCCAATGTACTTTGTGTATAAATGAATAAATAAATTAATTAATTCAAAGAAAACTAGTTTACGATAGACTATATTTCAAACTATCGATTTATAATACAATACAGTCATAACTTTAGAATCAATCCTTTCTCCTCAGGCCAGGCTCATCCTGCCACACACGACGAAACTACGACGTCGCTACAACGTACGAACAAGTTTTAACACCAAACAAGTTGTAACAACGTTCTAATACATCAATAAAAACGTTATATCATGATGTAACAACTTTATTACAAGTTGTAACAAGCGGCAAAAAGGGACAGTTACGGTGTGTGTTTGCAGGGATTAGAGCAGCAGCCCCCCCCCCCCACAACACAAATTTTAACATTGTGTTAAAAATAGGTTTGTTCTCATATATAAATTATTATTATTTTACATTAAAATTCTATGAATAGTTGGGAGTGAGTTAGGTTAGGTGTTTAGGTTCTGTTGGCGATTATTTGTATTTGTAGTACGTGGGTGAACCATTTACAGCGTTGTGGTCCGAGCAAAAGTCGTCAGTGAAGCACTTGTTCCGTTAGTGTTCGAACGTCATCAGTTGTGAGTCGCGTGTAAACCGTTTTACACACACGACTCTCAACTGATGACGAATCACTTTTGGCCTTTGTTTACGAGGACGGGTTGTTAGAATATCCTCTGATTAGGACACAGGTTCACCTATTATTGGAACCGTAATATGGTTTAAGACCATCACAAATATCTAGATAACTATCTAGGTGGTATGAGGGAGAGTTTGGTGTCTTGGTGTAATCACTTTACCCTAAGGACGGGCTGAGTAAACTTGAGTAAATAAAAATTCCCGACACTCGAATTGCACGTGAAAAAAGTTCATAGAAAATACAATCAATTAATCAGGCTTACAACTGAAGAAAACACAGTAGGGAAGTCGACTCGTGGATAATAAAGTAACATGATGGTTTCCAGACCAGCGTTGACGCTGGCAGCCATGGACCAGATTCACGAAACAGTTACGCATGTACTTACGAATCTGTACATCTTTTCTCACTCTTTGGCGGGTATGTTTACAATTATTAAACAGTTAATGAGCTCCGAAGCACCAGGAGGCTGTTTATAACAATAACAACAGTTGATTGGCAAGTTTGCATGCTTGTAAACCGTTTCATAAATGTAACCAATAGCCGTCAAAGATTGAGGAAAGAAGTACACGTTCGTAAGTACTTGGGTAACCGCTTCTTGAATCTGGCCCCCTGGCGGCCACGCCCTGAAACAAGGTATCAACAGCAGCAATAACGTGGAAGGAGGAAGATGGTTCTTCCATCTTCTTCCAGAAGAAGAAAGAAAGAAGAAGACGCCTCCTGGTCCTGCATCACGAGCACAGCGCCCATGTGCACCTCACCGAAGTTACTAATTACTTGCACTAATTAAAAGACTCGCACACACACGCGACTATCTCGTCATTACAGCAGTTCAGTCGTTGGCTTGCAATTGAGTTTGGACTGCTGCATCGGAATGTAGTAATTAGGCGAGCAATACGCCAACGCTGTACAACAATCAGTTCAGTAGATGACTCGAGAAAATCTTCAGATATGGGTGTTGTGATTTCCATGTGTATAAATGTCACATCAATGAGTTCCAGGTTCTTTCTAGTGGCAAAACTGTGTAAATAACCCCTCCCCCCCTTACAAACGCCCTTCCCTGGAAACACAAACCGAAACTGTCTATTTTCCGCTTGTTACAACTTGTAATAAAGTTGTTACATCTTGGCTTAACGTATTTATGACGTATTAGAATGTTGTTACAACTTGCTATATTGGTTGTTATAACTGGTTAGGTGTTAAAACTTGTTCGAACGTTGTACCAACGTCGTAGTTTCGGTGTGTGTTTGGCGGGTTGTTGCAAGCGCGGTGTGTGGGGGGGTAAAGAGCTACCAGCCAGGGGCCAGATTCACGAAAGCACTTACGCAAGCACTTACGAACGTGTACATCTTTACTCAATCTTTCACGGCTTTGGTTACATTTATTAAACAGTTTACATGCATGAAAACTTCCCATTAAACTGTTGTTATTGTTATAAACAGCCTCCTGGTGCTTCCGAGCTCATTAACTGTTCAATAATTGGAAACAAAGCCGCCAAAGATTGAGAAAAGATCTATAGTTTCGTCAGTGCTTGCGTAAGTGCTTTCGTGAATCTGGCCCCAGGCTCGGGAGACAGCGAGGTGCAAATAAGGAGGTTAGAGGGAGCGAGCGAGGTCGGAGTAGCAGGTGTGAGGCAGCGAGTGGGCCTAACACGAGGTGAGAACCTGAGACAAGTCGAGATAATGAGGCA